>NC_057795.1:306958009-307236790 GCF_018294505.1 Triticum aestivum | reverse complement strand
CTCGTGGCCACCTCGAAGTTTCCTTGACGTCTACTCCAAGTCTCCTAGATTGTTTCCATTCCAAAAATAACTCTCCTGAAGGTTTCATTCTGTTTGGACTCCGTTTGATATTCCTTTTCTTCGAAACACTGAAATAGGCAAGAAAACAACAATTTGGGCTGGGCCTCCGGTTAATAGGTTAGTCCCAAAAATGATATAAAAGTGTTTAGTAAAGCCCATAAACATCCAAAACGGGTAATATAATAGCATGGAACAATAAAAAATTATAGATAAGTTGGAGACATATCAAGCATCCCCAAGCTTAATTCATGTTCGTCCTCGAGTAGGTAAATGATAAAAACAGAATTTTTGATGTGGAATGCTACCTAGCATATTTCTCAAAAAAAAATTCTTTATTGTGGCATGAATGTTCAGATCCAAATGATTCAAGATAAAAGTTCATATTGACATAAGAATTGTAATACTTCAAGCATACTAACAAAGCAATTATGTCTTCTCAAAATAGCATGGCCAAAGAAAGTTCATCACTACAAAATATAGTTTGGCTATGCTCCATCTTCGTCACACAAAATATCCAAATCATGCACAACCCCGGTTTCAGCCAAGCAATTGTTTCATGCTTTAGCCTTTTCAAACTTTTTCAACTTTCACGCAATACATGAGTGTGAGCCATGGATATAACACTATGGGTGGAATAGAATATGATGATGGAGGTTGTGTGGAGAAGACAAAAAAGGAGAAAGTCTCACATTGACGAGGCTAATCAACAGGCTATGGAGATGCCCATCAATTGATGTCAACATGAGGAGTAGGGATTGCCATGCAACGGATGCACTAGAGCTATAAATGTATGAAAGCTCAACAAAAGAAACTAAGTGGGTGTGCATCCAACTTGCTTGCTCATGAAGACCTAGGGCACTTTGAGGAAGCCCATCATTGGAATATACAAGCCAAGTTCTATAATGAAAAATTCTCACTAGTATATGAAAGTGACAACATAGGAGACTCTCTATCATGAAGATCATGGTGCTACTTTGAAGCACAAGTGTGGAAAAGGACAGTAACATTGTCCCCCCCCCCTCATTTTTTGGGCCTTCCTTTTTTATTTGGCCTTTCTCTGTTTTTTGGCCTTTCTTTCTTCTTCTTTTTTGGCCTTTATTTTCAAGCGACAATGCTCTAATAATGATGATCATCACACTTCTAGTTACTTACAACTCATGGATTACAACTCGATACTAGAACAAAATATGACTCTATATGAATGCCTCCGGCGGTGTACCAGGATATGCAATGAATCAAGAGCGACATGTATGAAAGAATTATGAAGGTGGCTTTGCCACAAACACGATGTCAACTACATGATCATGCAAAATCAATACGACAATGATGGAACGTGTCATAATAAACGGAACGGTGGAAAGTTTCATGGCAATATATCTCAAAATGGCTATGGAAATGCCATAATAGGTAGGTATGGTGGCCGTTTTGAGGAAGATATAAGGAGGTTTATGTGTGATAGAGCGTATCATATCACGGGGTTTGGATGCACCGGCGAAGTTTGCACCAACTCTCAAGGTGAGAAAGGGCAATGCACGGTACCGTAGAGGCTAGCAATGATGGAAGGGTAAGAGTGCGTATAATCCATGGACTCACATTTGTCATAAAGAACTCACATACTTATTGCAAAAATCTACTAGTCATCAAAACCAAGCACTACACGCATGCTCCTAGGGGAAGGGTTGGTAGGAGTTAACCATCACGCGATCCCGGCCTCCAAACAATGGATGACAATCAAAGAAATACTTCATGCTACAAATTTGTTACACAACTTTTACCATACGTGCATGCTACGGGACTTGCCAACTTTAACACAAGTATTTATCAATTTCATAATCACCCAACTAGCATGACTCTAATATTACCACCTTTACATCTCAAAACAATTATCAAGCATCAAATTGATCATAGCATCCAATTCACTTTCTATGATAGTTTTTATTATACCCAACTTGGATGCCCATCATTCTAGGACCAATTTTATAACCATAGAAAATACCATGCTGTTCTAAAAGACTCTCAAAATAATATAAGTGAAGCATGAGAGATCAATAATTTTTACAAAATAAAACCACCACCGTGCTCTAAAAGATATAAGTGAAGCACTAGAGCAAATGACAAACTACTCCAAAAGATATAAGTGAAGCACATAGAGTATTCTAATAAATTCTGAATCATGCATGTCTCTCCCAAAAGGTGTGTACAACAAGGATGATTTTAGTAAACTAAAAAGCAAAGACTCAAATCATACAAGACGCTCCAAGCAAAACACATATCATGTGGTGAATAAAAATATAGCTCCAAGTAAAGTTACTGATGAATGAAGACGAAAGAGGGGATGCCATCCGGGGCATCCCAAAGATTAGGCTCTTGGTTTTCCTTGAATATTACCTGGGGTTGCCTTGGGCATACCCAAGCTTAGGCTCTTGCCACTCCTTATTCCATAGTCCATCGAATCTTTACCCAAAACTTGAAAACTTCACAACACAAAACTCAACAGAAAACTCGTAAGCTCCGTTAGTATAAGAAAATAAACCACCACTTAGGTACTGTTGTGAACTCATTCTAAATTCATCTTGGTGTAATATCTACTGTACTCCAACTTCTCTATGGTTCATACCCTCCGATACTACTCATAGATTCATCAAAATAAGCAAACAACACATAGAAAACAGAATCTGTCAAAAACAGAACAGTCTGTAGTAATATGTATCAAACGTATACTTCTGGAACTCCAAAAATACTACCAAATTAGGAAAACCTGAGAAATTTTTGTACCAATCCATATCAGAAAGAATCAGATCAAAGGCACGTTTCTGTGAATTATTAAAACTAATTTACTGGGTGCAAAAGTTTCTGATTTTCAGTAGGATCAACACAACTATCACCGTAAGCTATCCTAAAGGTCTTACTTGGCCCTTTATTGAAACAAAAGCTATAAAACATGATTACTACAGTAGCATAATCATGTGGACACACAAAAACAGTAAGGGTAAATATTGGGTTGTCTCCCAACAATCGCTATCATTTAACGCCCCTAGCTAGGCATGATGATTTCAATGATGCTCACATAAAAGATAAGAATTGAAACATAAAGAGAGGATCATGAAGAATATGACTAGCACATTTAAGTCTAACACACTTCCTATGCATAGGTATTTGTGAGCAAAACACTTACGGAGCAATAATCAACTAGCATAGGAAGGCTAAACAAGCATAACTTCAAAATTTTAAGCACATAGAGAGGAAACATAATATTATTGCAATATGTAGAAGCATAGGATCCTCTCTCATAATAATTTCAGTAGCATCATGAATGAATTCAACAATATAACCATCACATAAAGCATTCTTTTCATGATCTACAAGCATAGAAAATTTACTACTCTCCACATAAGCAAATTTCTTCTCATGAATAGTGGGAGTGTCATAAGAGACTCGAATACTATAAATTGTTTCCACATTAAAAGAGTATTGTTCAGAAAAAGGGTAATCATGATCATGACAAGTTTTATAAATATAATCATCACTACTTTTTATAGCATAAGTTTCATCACAATAATCATCATAAGTAGCAACTTTGTTCTCATCATAATGAATTCAAACCTCTTCCAAAATAGTGGATTCATCACTAAATAAAGTCATGACCTCTCCAAATCCACTTTCATAAATATTATAAGATTCAACACCCTCCAAAATAGTGGGATCATTACTTCCTAAAGTTGACACTCTTCGAAACCCACTTTCATCAATATAACCATCGTAAATAGGAGGCATGCTATCATCGTAATAAATTTGCTCATCAAAATTTGGGAGGCTAAAAATATCATCTTCATTAAACGTAGCATCCCCAAGCTTAGGAAAAACATTAATTACAGCAAATATATTCTCAAACACGTCATTCTCATCAAACATAGCATCCCCAAGCTTGGGCCTTTTCATATCATAAGCATAATCACTCTCATCATTAATAGTATGGATAGCACCAATAGTACAACAATTATCATCATCACAATGAGTAATAGGAGAAACATCATTTGGGAGGGATACGTTTCTACCTTTGCTTCTTCGTCTTTTGTTTTTCTTCTTCACATCATGTGTGGTTTTAACCCTCTTCTTTGAGCTCCTTACTAATGAGATTGGTTGAATAGAAAGCTCCTCCCTGTTACCTGATTCATCATAAGAAAGAATAGGAGGATATTGGGAAATCTCTTCCATTTCATTAGTATTCTCTTCATCTTCTATTTCTTTTCTTTTCTTTATGTAATTGGCAACATCAGGGTTTTCAATGCAATTAACCGCACAATACATAAAAATCTCTTCTAGATCAAAATTAAGAATTTTACCAAGGACAAATTCTGGAAGATCCTTAGTTATATGTTTCATTTCTTCATAACCCACAAGCAAACTAAGTTCATTATGATGTGCAAGGGAAATTAAGTCATCACAATTTTTGGACACGATACGATCATGAAACAAATCGCATTGGGGATTTAAATGATCACGTTCATTGCAAAGTTCACAAGGATGGCAAAGAAATTTTAAATTTTCAGCACAAACATCTAGCCTTTCTTGCAACCAGTTGGTTTCTAAATACTTATTCCTCTTGCAAAATCTATCTTTCTTATTTGGTGTGTGCTTGCAAACTCTATGCACTCCACAAAAGTTGACATGCTTATAAGAGACATTTTCATCATGACTAGTGCAATCATCATTAGTACTATGGATATTCAAAGAGTTCATACTAACAACATTGCAATGATGCTCATCATTGAAAGATTTAGTGCCAAACATTTTATAGACTTCTTCTTCTAGCACTTGAGCACATTTTTCCTTTCCATCATTCTCACGAAAGATATTAAAAAGATGAAGCGTATGAGGCAAACTCAATTCCATTTTTTTGTAGTTTTCTTTTATAGACTAAACTAGTGATAAAACAAGAAACTAAAAGATTTAATTGCAAGATCTAAAGATATACCTTCAAGCACTCACCTCCCCGGCAATGGCGCCAGAAAAGAGCTTGATGTCTACTATGCAACCTTCTCCTTGTAGACGTTGTTGGGCCTCCAAGTGTAGAGGTTTGTAGGAAAGTAGCAAATTTCCCTCAAGTGGATGACCGAAGGTTTATCAACCCATGGGAGGCGTAGGATGAAGATGGTCTCTCTCAAGCAATCCTGGAACCAAATAACAAAGAGTCTCTTGTGTTCCCAACACACCCAATAGAATGGTAAATTGTATAGGTGCACTAGTTCGGCGAAGAGATGGTGATACAAGTGAAATATGGATGGTAGATATGAGTATTTGTAATATGAAAATATAAAAACAACAAGGTAACAAGTGGTATAAGTGAGCGTAAACGGTATTACAATGCTAAGAAACAAGGCCTAAGGTTCATACTTTCACTAGTGCAAGTTCTCTCAACAATAATAACATAATTGGATCATATAACTATCCCTCAACATGCAACAAAGAGTCACTCCAAAGTCACTAATAACGGAGAACAAACGAAGAGATTATTGTAGGGTACGAAACCACCTCAAAGTTATCCTTTCTGATCGATCTATTCAAGAGTCCGTAGTAAAATAACACGAAGCTAGTATTTCCGTTCGATCTATCATAGAGTTCGTACTAGAATAACACCTTAAGACACAAATCAACCAAAACCCTAATGTCACCTAGATACTCCAATGTCACCTCATGTATCCGTGTGCATGATTATACGATATGCATCACACAATCTCATATTCATCTATTCAACCAACACAAAGTACTTCAAAGAGTGCCCCAAAATTTCTACCAGAGAGTCAAGACGAAAACGTGTGCCAACCCCTATGCATAAGTTCACAAGGAGAACCCGCAAGTTGATCACCAAAACATACATCAAGTAGATCATGTGAATATCCCATTGTCACCACAGATAAGCACATGCAAGACATACTGTAAGTGCATCTAGTGCCACCCCTAATTGGTTTTGGAGTATTGACGACAAAGTTGGTTGAGGGACTAATGCGTTTGTGAGAATTGCAAGATAACGCAGGTAGTGTCCCTCATTGATTCGGTTTACCTACCGAAGATGACCCCTAAAAATGTATGAAGACATTGAAGACAATGGTGTTATGAGAAGATATTCATATTGAAGACTATAATAGGAGAAGACATTGAGTGAAGATTATGGAGCGCGAAGACTGTGTGGTTTCGTTGTTTCCTTTTCTTCTTTGTTGAGTCATAGGAACCACCGTACTGTTAAGTGGGGTCCAAGTGAACTAAGTCAGAGTGACTGAAGTGATGCTCAACCCAAATCCTATGTCTTCGAGCAAAGACAATGAGAGCAAATCTTATCCAGAGCAGGATGAGTCAGCTTTGCTTGTAGCCCAAGTAAAGTTGTCGTGTGTGTTTGAAATCTGACCGTTGGAACACGTGTCAGTTTCTTAGTGACCCAGGGTCATTTCGGACATATCAGGTCGGGTTGCCTAGTGGCTATAAATAGCCCACCCCCTACACCATAAATTGGTGGCTGCTCAGAGTTAGTGCACGGCTTTTGTCGTTTGAGAGCAACCCACCTCGAAGCATTTGAGAGAGAGAGAGATCCTTGCGAGGACAAAGCCCAAACACCCAGAGCCAAAGAGTGTTAGGCATCACTGAAGTCTTTTTGTCTGTGTGACCTGAAGACTTATTACACTTGAGGACTGTGAATCCTCCAGCCGGTTAGGCGTCGCGTTCTGAGCATCCAAGAGTCATTGTGGATTGCCGGTGAACAAAGTCTGTGAAGGTTTGGAAGTCCACCTTGAAGACTTACCAGAGTGATTGGGCGAGGACTAGGTGTCCTTAGCTCAAGGGGAATAAGGTGAAGACGCGGTCTTCTGAGTTGAATCTCAGCCTCCCTAACCAGACGTACAGTTGTCACAACAACTGGAACTGGTCCAACAAATCCTGTGTCTTCAACAAGTGACTGGTTCTATCCTATCCCCTCCTTTACTTAGTTTGTCTTCGTGAAGTCATTGCCTATCTGTTGTATCTGTTTGACTTCATTACTTGACTACTACTATTGATTGGCTTCATACTATCTTCCATCTTGATCCTTACTACTTAGCTGCTATTAGTCCTGTACTTTCACATCATTGCATACTTGACTATGGCTTGCTTATGGTAGTTTATCCTCCGCTGCATATCAACTAGGTCATTTCTATTGTTTGTCTTTGAAACTTCCAAGTTTTGAAGACTTTCATAAAAATCGCCTATTCACCCCCCCTCTAGTCGATACTAGCACTTTCAATTGGTATCAGAGCAAGGTACTCCCTTGTTCTGTGTGATTCGGTTTAACCACCTGGAGTTTTAGCTATGTCGACTGCAGGGATAATCAAGGTCTCCGTTGCTTGCCCCGTGTTCGATGGAACTGAATATCCCTACTGGAAGAATAAGATGCGCATGCATCTTGAAGCCATTGATGTCGACCTCTGGTATGTCGTCAAGAATGGCGTTCCCAAAACTGGTGAAGGTGTCACCCCTACTGATGTCAAGAATTTCATTCAATTGGATTCTACTGCAAAGAACATCATCTGTGGTCATCTGACCAAAGGACAGTATGGTCGTGTGAGTGCTCTGGAAACATCAAAGCTAGTCTGGGACTGGCTATCCAAAGTCAACAAAGGCGTATCAACCCAGAGAGATCAAAGAATCAGTGTTCTTCGCAACCTCTTCAACCGCTTCAAGAGAAATGACAATGAAAATGTCCAACTCACATTCGATCGCCTCACTGATATCACAAATGAACTTCAAGCTCTTGGCACAACTGAGATTACCAAGCATGAAATCGTCAAGACACTACTGATATCACTCGACAGCTCCTTTGACACCCTTGCCCTCATGATACAAGAACGTCCTGACTTCAAGTCACTCGATCCATCTAATATACTTGAGAGGCTCAACACACATGAGTTCCAGCTTTCTGAGAAAAGAGATATCTATGGCCCAAGCTATGGCCGAACTCGCGCTTTGAAGGCAAAAGTTGTTTCCTCATCTGAAGAAGAATCTGACTGCAGTTCTGATGATCCTGAAGACATTGGAAAGAAACTTGCTATGCTTGTGAAGAAGTTCCAGAAGTTCACCAAGAAGAAAGGCTTCAGAAAGTCTTTACGATCCAGCTCAAGGAATGATGAAGCTTCCACCCATGACCACAAGAAGAGAACCTGCCACAAGTGCAAGAAACCTGGTCACTACATATCTGAGTGTCCACAGTGGGACAATGAGAAGAATAAGAAGAAGAAGAGCAAGGAATATGATTCTGATGACAACAAGAAGAAGAAATCCTCAAAGTCTTCTTCCAAGTCTTCGTCATACAAGAAGAGCTCATCTGGCAAGGCTTGTGCCTTTGTTGGCAAGGAAATGGATTCAGAGGAGGAGTCTGCTTCTGAGGAGGCAGAGGTGGAGTCTGGAGAAGAGTCCGACCCTGGCGTTGCAAGTCTGGCTCTACCCACAGCCTATGTTGCTAAGTCCATCTTCAACACTGAAGACAATGACTTCCACACCAACGCTGAAGCTGATAACGAAGATGATCCTACTCCCACCTACTGCTTCATGGCACGGGGTGCCAAGGTAAAATCACAAGATGCTTACTTTCAAACATCAAGTGAAGATGACTCTGATTGTGAATCCAAACCTAGCTACAAAACACTTGCTAAAATTGCAACTGAACAAAAAAGGCTATGTAACATACTCAAAAACTGTTAGACAAAAGCGATGACCTGTTGGACGCGGAAATGACACGTTCACAGTCCTTAGTTGAAGACATAAAAAATCTTCATGCTATGTACCAAGAACTTGAAGGTCGTCATGAAACACTCTGAACTACTTATGAAAGGCTCTTCTATGATTATCTTCAAAGGAAACAAGAGCTTGAGAAATTGAGAGCGGCTCATGAAGATATTCAAAAAGAGAATGAGTCACTTCGCGCTCAACAGATCAGTTCCGCTCAGGATGGATTTGAACCACCATGTCTAAAATGCATTGAGCGTGATAATGCTACATCTGTTGCTGAATGTTCCACCGCTGCTACTGTTTCATCGTCTTCACCTACTGATGTGGTTACTAACCCCTCTGCTGAGGATACCACTGCTATTGCTGATGAAAATGCTAGGTTGAAGACATTGCTTGAAACAGGGATGTTTAAGAGTTTGAAAGGGCATCAGACACTTTGTGATGTCCTCAAAAAGCAGATTCTGAACCGAAACCCTAGGAAAGAGGGTGTTGGGTTCGAGAGGAAAATGAACGTTGATGGCTCGTACTGGGAGCCTGAGCAGTACCCCAAAACCACATGGGTTGCTGCAAAGGAACCTTCAGTAGATCCATCCACTTTATCTGGCTTTACCTGTGCTAACCCTATTATCATTGATGAATCCTTTGATGCAAACTATAAACTGTTCAAGAATCAGAATGGTGAAGTGTTTGCCAGGTACATTGATACTAACTGCAGGAATGGACCACCTATGAAGAAGATGTGGGTACCTAAGCAGTAGATTGAGAATCTTCCTGTGAATGTCGTCATGACACCACCAAGGAAGAAGACAAACCCCAGACCTATAGCTTCACATGGCCCAAAGGCTTCATACAGATACATGGCTCACTTGAGTCACCCTAACGCCAATGTTTTGCAGGGAAATCATGCTCAGACTTATGAATATGAGCGTGTATCTTCGAACCACTATGTTCGTAGGACTAAGAACTTTTCTGCTTATTCATATGAGTATCATTCATCTCCTGCAAGGCTAGGGCTTCAAAGCCGAAATTCTCAGATGCTGCACTTAGACTCATTGCTTCTAAGCCACCCCTGAAGATGTGGGTGGCAAAGAAGAACTAACTCTCTTTTGCAGAAAACGGTCTCCAGCCAGCAATCAATGGCGTCCGATACTATTGCTGGGGACCTAAAACACATTTAGGACGCATGATAAAGTGTCATTCTATATACTTCACATCTGAATCGCTTATCAGTCATACTATATGTCCTAACTTTGATATAAGTTGTGACCATCCCTATATGTGCCAAATGCTTATGCTTCACAACACTCTTGTGAAGCCTATCCTCCTAACTGCACTATAGGGTACATCACCAAAAGCTTCAGAATGGATTATGGACAGTGGATGCACAAATCATATGACTAGTGATCGAAGTCTTCTCATGGACTCAACCTTACGTCCATCCGACAAGAGTCACATCACATTTGCTGACACTGGTAAAAGCAAGGTATTGGGTCTAGGTAGAGTTGCAATCTCAAAGGATCAACACATGGATAAAGTGATGCTTGTTGAATCCCTTGGTTTCAACTTAATGTCTGTCTCAATGCTTTGTGACTTGAACATGATTGTGCTATTTGGAAAATATCGCTGCCTTGTACTAATGGAATCTGACAAGTCTCTAGTCTTTCAAGTGTATCGAAAAGATGATCTATACATGGTAGATTTCTCAGCAGGTCCACAGCTTGCCATATGTCTTCTCACAAAAACTTCAGAATGCTGGCTCTGGCATCGAAGGCTAGGGCATGCTGGCATGAGGAACTTGCACTCACTCGTCAAGAAGAAGCATGTCATAGGCATCGAAGAAGTCAAGTTCAAGAAGGATCATCTGTGTGGTGCCTGCGAAGCTGGAAAGATGACAAGGGCAAAGCACCCCTCGAAGACAATCATGACAACATCTCAACCCTTCGAGCTATTACATATGGACTTATTTGGACCTACTCACTACTCCACACTCACAACAACTGCTTGTCTCTATGGCTTCGTCATTGTTGATGACTATTCAAGATACACATGGGTTCATATAATTCTCTACAAGACTAAAGTGCAAGATGTCTTCAGACGGTTCGCCAATCGAGCAATGAGCAATTATGGCGTGAAGATCAACCATATCAGAAGTGACAATGGCACTGAATTCAAGAACACCGGTCTTGATCTTTATATGGATACAATGGGAATCACTCATGAGTTCTCTGCTCCATACACACCACAGCAAAATGGCATCGTTGAACGCAAGAACAGAACTCTCATTGAGATGGCTAGAACAATGCTCGATGAATACAAGACACCAAGAAAGTTCTGGCCTGAAGCTATTGATACAACATGTCACATCATCAACCGTGTGTACATCCATAAGCTTCTGAACAAAACATCCTATGAGCTCCTTACTGGCAAGAAGCCAAATGTCAGTTACTTCAGAGTATTTGGAGCAAGGTGCTGGATCAAGGATCCCCATCACAAGTTAAAATTTGCACCAAAAGCTCACGAAGGCTTCATGCTTGGCTATGGAAAGGATTCACACTCCTACAGAGTCTTCAACCTCTATCTCTACAAAATCGTCGAAACTGTGGATGTGAGATTTGATGAAACCAATGGTTCACAAAGAGAACTCCTGCCAAGTACACTAGATGAAGCTCCTCCAAGCGAATCTATCAAGCTGATGGGAACTGGTGAAATAATGCCTTCTGAAGCACAGCCTAAAGAGGAACTTATCATTTCTGCCCCAAATCAACCTGAAGACAATGCTCAGACAGAAGACAATCCTCCCAATGATGACAATGATCAGCAAGAGCAAAGTCTTCGTTCGGTTCATCCTCGTGTTGCAAATGAAGTACAAATTGAGAAGATAATTGACAGCATCAATGCGCCTGGTCCACTTACTTGCTCTAGAGCAACACATTTAGCAAACTTTTGTGGGCACTTTTCATTTGTGTCAATATCAGAACCCAAGAAAGTTGCTGAAGCTTTTATGGAACCTGAATGGATTCAAGCTATGCAAGAAGAACTTCAACAGTTCAAGCTGAATAATGTTTGGGAACTTGTCAAGCGACCTGACCCTCGCAAGCATAACATTATTGGAACAAAATGGATATATCGAAACAAGCAAGATGAGCATGGTCAAGTCGTCAGAAATAAAGCACGTCTTGTGGCTCAAGGATATACTCAAGTAGAAGGAATTGACTTCGATGAAACATTTGCTCCTGTGGCTAGGCTTGAAGCTATTCGCATACTGCTAGCCTACGCCAACCATCACAACATCTTGCTATATCAAATGGATGTGAAGAGTGCATTTCTCAATGGCAAGATTGAAGAAGAAGTATATGTCGCTCAACCACCTGGCTTTGAAGATCCAAAACATCCTGATATGGTGTACAAACTAAACAAATCACTGTATGGCCTCAAACAAGCTCCTCGTGCATGGTATGATACGATCAAAGACTTCCTGAAGAGCAAAGGCTTCAAACCAGGATCCCTCGATCCCACACTCTTCACGAAGACATATGATGGTGAACTGTTTGTGTGCCAAATATATGTGGATGACATAATCTTCGGCTGCACCAACCAAAAGTATACTGATGAGTTTGGATATATGATGCAAGAGCAATATCAGATGTCCATGATAGGTGAGCTGAAGTTCTTCCTTGGTCTTCAAATTCGTCAGCAAAGGAATGGCATCTTCATATCTCAAGAAAAATACCTCAAAGATTGTCTGAAGAAGTTTGGAATGGAAGACTGCAAAGGCTACACGACGCCAATGCCAGCCAAACACCACCTTGGTCCCGACGATAATGGTAAAGAGTTTGATCAAAAGGTATACCGCTCCATGATTGGTTCTTTACTTTATCTATGTGCATCTAGGCCAGATATTATGCTTAGTGTTTGCATGTGTGCTCGATTCCAAGTGGCACCAAAGGAATCGCATCACTTAGCTGTGAAGCGAATTCTTCGATATTTGGCTTACACCCCAACACTCGGATTATGGTATCCCAAGGGCTCAAAATTTCATTTGGTTGGATTCTCGGATGCTGATTATGCTGGTGACAAGGTGGATCGCAAGTCTACATCAGGCACATGTCACTTTCTAGGACAATCACTTGTCTGTTGGTCTTTAAAGAAGCAGAACTGTGTATCACTCTCAACTGCTGAATCTGAATACATTGCTGCTGGATCCTGTTGTGCTCAGCTTCTATGGATGAAGAAAACTCTCAAGGACTATGGCATCAGCCTGAAACAAGTACCTCTCTTCTGCGACAATGAGAGTGCCATCAAGATAGCCAACAATCCCGTCCAGCACTCGAAGACAAAGCACATTGAAATTCGTCATCACTTTCTTAGAGATCATGTCATGAAGAAAGATATTGATATCATTCACGTCAACACTGAAGAGCAACTGGCAGATATCTTCACAAAGCCCTTGGATGAGAAAAGGTTTTGCAAGTTACGGTGTGAGCTAAATATCTTGGAATCCTCTAATGTCCTGTGAACAAGCACACATCCTAACACTTATGCATGTTGATGACTTAGATGTGCAACACACAAAGTAATGTATATCTTCAATCAATGAAGACTTACACTCTGAGTGTGAGTACATTAACATGGAATTTGACTTTGGAGCGCCACGATAATTGTGCGCCGTGTCTGGGTCTAATACTTCCTATACGGTGGGTAACGCCACCACCAAATTTCTCTGTTTGAAGTGTTTCACTCATGGCGTTATTTTTGCAATGACTTCGCATTTGGTTTGTCTTCAGTTTCAATTTATCTTCATGATTTTCTCCACTATGATGAATTGATTGCTTTCTGATATATATATATATATATATATATATATACACACACACAAGTGTTCTGTCCTCTACAACATTCACTTATAGCTATGTCTTCAAGTTGAATCTTTTGAACTAAGTGAATGTGATCGGAGCCTAACCTCTCTATGCTTTCAATCTCAAACTCTATCTGTCCAAATCATATGCATTCTGTTGAAACTGTCAAATGTCTTCTCTGCGTCCTAGTCAGCAGAAGGCAAAGAGACAAACATTAAGTCTGTTTTTAAATAACTCATCTTTATTGTTGAAATCCGGAGAAGCCGGAACAACTCTCCTACATACCTGGCGGGTGTGGGAACATGGGACAACTCTGAATATGTTGCATGCTTGCCACGTGCCCCTCAGATCTGAACCGCCAGGGGGACCAGCGTAATTGCGCTGTGCTGCACACCTACTTATAAATACTTGTCCCCTGCGGTAAAGAAATCCTTCTTCCACCTCTCCACCTCATCAAAACCCTAGCGCCACCGCTACCTCTCGACGACGCTGGCGATGAAGCGCTTAGCTGCCGCGACTTCTCCGACGCCGTCCTCATGTCGGCCGCGGACATCGTCCTCTCCGCCGTCGCCGTAGGTGTCCTCTGTCGCCAAGTTAGGGCACGGTGGGCTGAACTGCTCGGTCTCCTATTCATCCCATCTAGCATTTCTTCGTGCGGTAATTATAACTCTATTTTTACCACCTTTTTGATCTTCAAGATTCATCCTATTTGCCGAAAGTGGTTTCTACCTATTCAATGTTAGATCTATTCTGTCTGCATCTCATACTGCCTAGTCAATTCACTTAGATTTCCTATCTAGTTTGATTCCTCACTTCTACTTATTCACGGATTGGTACAAATCTGGAACCAACTCATCTCATATAAGTGAATGTCTTCGCATCATGAGGTCAATGTCTTCAAATGGATTTATTTTCAAAATCTTCTGAGAATGTATATGGCCTCTTCCCCTTCCCTCGCATCTCTAATGCTGTCACAGGTACATGTCCGTGGGAGAATCCCTTGGTTCTCATAGTCTGCATTCGTTTGCAGAATACTTACAGCATCACATTAATTCTCCTGAAGCCAGTTCCTGCTTGACCAGCAAGTGTAAGTCTCTGAAGCCTTTGAACGTATTGAAGCCATTCAGTTTGAAGTTCATGGCTGTAGAAAAATCAGCAAGGAAGGGTGGCAGACAGCGCAGAGAAGGAACATCCAAAGATCTGCCTGATGACCTAGCTGAGCTCTACAAGACAGATCCTGAAGAGACTTATCATCAGTGCAAGACACGAATCCAATGGATTTGACGCTATTGGGCTGAAGAATGGTTCAAGTACAAGTTTGTGACCAAGGAATATGCAGAGAAGAATGCTATCAAGAGACCTTGGGGTGATATTCTCTATCGAGGCCTTCAACCCAAGAACAGAGCTGAAG
Organism: Triticum aestivum; assembly: GCF_018294505.1. NCBI lineage: Eukaryota > Viridiplantae > Streptophyta > Magnoliopsida > Poales > Poaceae > Triticum > Triticum aestivum. The sequence goes on along the minus strand of NC_057795.1, from coordinate 307,221,712 downwards.
CTATTGCTCAAGGCTTCTATCCTTGCATGGTCCGTGGACCTCAGCCTGAGAACGCCGATCCCACATCATTACTCTGGTGTCGTGACGATGCTCTCTTCAAGCGCAACCTTCAGTTCGCCCAGGCTTCGGCCAAGAAAAACAAGAAGTCACTGGGATTAGACTTCAACCCAGGTCCCTCTGCTCCCCGTGCTGACGGCTCCCGTGATGCAGAACCTAATGTCATCGGCCCCTTCTCCAACCTTGACGGCCTCATCACCTACATCTTGGTCCAGGGTGCTAGAGTAAATCATTCTGATAATGATGCTGACTCTGATGAAGCTCCAGCTCCTCCTCCGAAGCCGCAGAAGCAAAAGAAGTCAAAGGCTTCTAGATCAGCTGCACCTCCAAAAACTTCTCGTGCGAAGCCACTGGCCACTGCACCTCCTGAAGACAGTGTGCAGTCTGAAGATCAATCCCGTATATCCAAGAGAACGGAGAAGAAAAAGCAACTTGTCAGGCATACTGATCAAGCCTTGACTCATGCCGCCATTCTGCGCGAAGAACCCATTGATCTGTCCAGTGATGAAGATCTTGCTGATGATGCCCTTGAGCAACTGATAAAGAGCAAGGACGAAGTAGAAATCTTCAACAACTTGCCTCTCTTTGATGTGGCAATCATCCATAACTTCATTGATGAGTGGTTTGACACGCGCCAAATCTCAGCTTTGAAGATTTGCAGCTTCCCATTGGCCTCAGCGTCGCCTTCAATGGCGTCATTGCTTCTGAGCTAGCTCTCGCTCAGCGCATCATTGAGCTGAAGAACAAGATTGATTATGAGAAGGCTCAATTCAAGAAGCATGTGGCCAAGCTAAGTGTTCAAGACGTCAGAAAGTTAAAAGTCATGCTGCATGAGCTTAAAGAAGCTTTTCTTAAGAAGCGCGAAGAAGCTCAGGGCTCTCGTGAGCGCATGAAGAGTTTGGCTGATAAGTGTGTGCTTGCCTACAATGAGGCGGAGAAGCGCAAATCTCTTGGTCGTCCTGGCATTGACCCCAGGATGGCTGCAAAGAAGAAGAAGCCATCTACCGCTCCACCCACACCTTCAAGTCAAGAAGCCCCTCGCATTATCTTCCCAAGCAGCATGACTGGCTCGAAGCCAAAGGTCACCACAACCGCTTGAGAACAGAAGAAGACGAGGGCTGCCGAGGCTGAAGCCAGAAAAAGGAAGATCCTGAAGCCTCTGATGCCGCTCCCTCCAAGAAGAAGCGCAAGACCAAGAAGACTAGGGCTGCTCCCACAGAGCCCTTAGTTGTTGAACCCATTTCACTGGTTCGCCCTGCATCAGAACATCAAGAAAGAAGGATGATAGTTCATGAGCCTGCTTCCACAGAGGCTCATGAAGCTGAAGATATTCCAGCAGCTGAACCCACCGCTGCTGAAGACATTGGTCAAGATGACAATGTTGAAGATGATGAAGTTCTTCCTCAGATTGAACACAATGTGGTATCATCACCTGTTCTTACGAACAACGAACTCATCAGCATTGGTCGTCCTCTGACGGCAACTGCTCAGGATGCATCGTGGGCTGATCACCCACAGCAACAAGACTCCCCCAGTACTCCCCAACAACAACAACAAGCTACACCACCCGTGCAACAAGAAGATGAAGACTTTGAGGCCCAGCCAACTCCATCTCCAAAGGCGTTGCCAGCATTTCGCAGGCTTCGCAGAGGACAAAGGCCTCAAGTCCCTCTGTCGAGCGTTCCAGAAGGAGAAGTGCAACGCCAACCTGTTGCACGTCAAGTATTTTCTGAACCTACTCCAACTGTGAATGTCTCCACGTCTGAAGCACAAGCTGCTGAAGACATTCTGGCTGCATCAACGGATGAAAGACAAGAAGACTTACGTGTCCCTACTCCCCCCGTTAATGAAGAAGTTGTTCCTGATGTGAACGTGCCAGTGCCCGACCCTCCTATTCATCAAGTGGAGGATGAAAATGTTGAAGCTGCCACCACCAACGCCAATGAAGCCAATGACGTAGTCATGGCTGAAGCTAATGTGGAGCTTGCACCAACCAGTGTGCCTGAAGCTAATGAGGCCACTGCACCTGAAGCTAATGAGGCAACTACTCCTGAAGCACCTGTTGTGCAGCCTGAAGACTCAGCTATTGCCCCTGCTCCTGTTCCGCCACCAAGGCCCCATACAATTGAGCAAGCATAGAGTCATGGTCAGCTAACCACTGTTCGATGGCCCATTCTGGTACCTCCGCCTATTGCCTCTGGACCTCAGTTTGATTATCATGTTGAGCATAGGCCTCAGGTCCAGAAGCCAAAGCCAAGACTGCCAAGGTTTCCAGGTACTGCAAACTCACCAGGGTCCTTCAATGTTAATGGCTTCAAAAGCCACAATACCTTCTTTGACAGCGCCAAGAACCCCTACTCAAAGCCAAGGATATCATCAGATCAGTTCTGGAGCTATCAATAGAGAAGCTGTTACTCCTGCGTTCTATATGATGAAGGCCGCATTTTTCCTCATATGCGCCTCGACACTGAAGCCATTGCTGGACTGCCATGCTTAGAAGAAGCACTTGATTGCTTTCGTGATGCTGGTCTGCTCAACTTTGTGATAGACAAAGAACACTGGAATGAAGAGCTATTGCTTCAAGTCTATGCTACTCTACACATTCGCGGCTACAACAGAGATATCAAGACATGGGTTCTCGAGTGGATGACCGAAAACGTTCATCATGAAGCCAAAGCTCTTGACATCATCGAGCTTACAGGCCTAGCCACTCCTGGAGAACTATATGAACCTGATTGTCAACTACACCGCAATGCATTGGAGAGCATCTTCCATAAGCCAGAACCCAATATGAGCCAGATGTTGAGCATGATGAAGCCTTTGCCATCTGACGCTGAATATCCAATAGAATTCTTTGTTGAAGACCTTGAATATATGCCTCGCACCATATATCATATCATCAGTCAAACTCTATGGCCTATCAAAGGACATTCATCAGCGGCCAAGCTTGAAGGAGCTATGAAGACTTTGGTCTTTTACATTCTCAATGGCATCAGCTTCAATACTCAAGAATTCTTCATCAGGCAACTTGCTGCTTCTGGATCTGACCTATTTGGTCTGAAGTTTTATGCTCCATGGGTCATGCGCCTCATCAAGCGACACTCATCTGTCAACTATCAGCCCTCTGCTCGCAATCATATGATCTTTTTGCCAGAGGTTGATATGTCAGTTGAAGCCATATACTCTGACCCTGCCAAGAAGCCTCTTTGTCTTCAGAATGTCGAGCACCAAAGCTTCACTCAACCCATTGAAGGCGTCCAAGCAGCAACACGAATCTATCCAATGGCTGGAAATACTCGTCTGCCTCATCGTGCACCTACTGAAGCCACTGAAAGCACCATCGCCCAAAGGCCTCGGAAGCTCTCTCGTGTTCTCAATGACCGAGAACTTCTTGTGGCACTTCATCAGAAACATGATAAGCATCACTATTGGCTCAAGAGATAGATGCAAAGCCTCTTGGTGGATGTCAATCGCATTCAAAACCTTGCCACCAAGAATGCATTTGTTGCTCATGAGACTTGCCGAAGATCATGGAAGAGTTTGACGCTGCTCAGTGCTGAAGCAGATCTTCAAGACGATGGCTTCAATGAAAGATTCCAGTTTGACTCCACTCCTCCACGGACTGCAGTCCTACGTCGAACTCCATCCCTTGAAGACTCTTACTATTCTTCCTCCACGGAAACGGTGAATGCCAGAGTGATCGATGATGAAGATGATGCTACTTCACCACCTCCTACTACCGCACGCATCGACACTGCACCAAGTACGTCTGCACCGCCAACCAACGACGACAACCCTGCTGCTTCACCTACTCATGAGGACGAGTAGATGCTCTATGTCTTCAAACCTTTTTGGTCCTTACTGACAAAAGGGGGAGAAGCGTATGAGTTGATAGTCTTCAAGCGGGTTCACATGGGCGGTTGCATTATATTTTGCCTCGTGCTTACAACTCTTGCTTTTGAAACATTTGGTTCTTTGAGTTGTAACACCTAAACTTGATGGTCGTCTGCTACTTATTTGCTTTACTGTGATGCGATGATAAATTCCGCATGTGCGTTGATAACTTCCGCACTTAGATCATTCTGTAGACGTCCATTTTTCATTATGCATGTCATTCTACTTGCTATATCATTTCATGCATGATGAATTATCTTCATAAGTTGAAGAGGATCTCCACAAGTACAACCTCCCATGTGCATTTGCATTCCAAAAGCAAATTACTTATATGCACATCTTCAGGGGGAGCCCTTGCTACTTATGAAGACAATTCCCTATCCTTACAATTTCACATACTTTATCCCCGTTGAAAACTTCAACCAGTTTGTCATCAATCACCAAAAAGGGGGAGATTGTAAGTGCATCTAGTGCCACCCCTAGTTGGTTTCGGAGTATTGACGACAAAGTTGGTTGAGGGACTAATGCGTTTGTGAGAATTGCAGGATAACGCAGGTAGTGTCCCTCATTGATTCGGTTTACCTACCGGAGATGACCCCTAAAAATGTATGAAGACATTGAAGACAATGGTGGTATGAGAAGATATTCATATTGAAGACTATGACAGGAGAAGACATTGAGTGAAGATTATGGAGCGCGAAGACTGTGTGGTTTCGTTGTTTCCTTTTCTTCTTTGTTGAGTCATAGGAACCACCGTACTGTTAAGTGGGGTCCAAGTGAACTAAGTCAGAGTGACTGAAGTGATGCTCAACCCAAATCCTATGTCTTCGAGCGAAGACAATGAGAGCAAATCTTATCCAGAGCTAGATGAGTCAGCTTTGCTTGTAGCCCAAGTAAAGTTGCCGTGTGTGTTTGAAATCTGACCGTTGGAAGATGTGTCAGTTCCTTAGTGACCCAAGGTCATTTCGGACATATCAGGTCAGGTTGCCTAGTGGCTATAAATAGCCCACCCCCTACACCATAAATTGGTGGCTGCTCAGAGTTAGTGCATGGCTTTTGTCGTTTGAGAGCAACCCACCTCGAAGCATTTTAGAGAGAGAGATCGTTGCGAGGACAAAGCCCAAACATCGAGAGCCAAAGAGTGTTAGGCATCACTGAAGTCTTTCTGTCTGTGTGACCTAAAGACTTATTACACTTGAGGATTGTGAATCCTCCAGCCAGTTAGGCGTCGCGTTCTGAGCATCCAAGAGTCATTGTGGATTGCCAGTGAAGGTTTGGAAGTCTACGTTGAAGACTTACCAGAGTGATTGGGCGAGGACTAGGTGTCTTAGCTCAAGGGGAATAAGGTGAAGACGTGGTCTTCTGAGTTGAATCTCAGCCTCCCTAACCAGACATACAGTTGTCACAGCAACTGGAACTGGTCCAACAAATCCTGTGTCTTCAACAAGTGACTGGTTCTATCCTATCCCCTCCTTTACTTAGTTTGTCTTCGTGAAGTCATTGCCTATCTGTTGTATCTGTTTGACTTCATTACTTGACTACTACTATTGATTGGCTTCATACTATCTTCCATCTTGATCCTTACTACTTAGCTGCTATTAGTCCTGTACTTTCACATCATTGCATACTTGACTATGGCTTGCTTATGGCAGTTTATCCTCCGCTGCATATCAACTAGGTCATTTCTATTGTTTGTCTTTGAAACTTCCAAGTTTTGAAGACTTTCATAAAAATCGCCTATTCACCCCCCCTCTAGTCGATACTAGCACTTTCACATACACCAAGTGTTTCTCAAATCCTTAAAGACTCAATCCGATAAGATAACTTCAAAGGGAAAACTCAATCCATTACAAGAGAGTAGAGGGGGAGAAACATCAAAAGATCCAACTATAATAGCAAAGCTCGCGATACATCAAGATCGTGCCGAATCAAGAACACGAGAGAGAGAGAGAGAGAGAGAGAGAGAGAGATCAAACACATAGCTACTGGTACATACCCTCAGCCCCGAAGGTAAACTACTCCCGCCTCGTCATGGAGAGCGCCGGGATGATGAAGATGGACACTGGTGAGGGATCCCCCCTCCGGAAGGGTGCCGGAACAGGGTCCCGATTGGGTTTTGGTGGCTACAGAGGCTTGTGGCGGCAGAACTCCCGATCTATTGTGCTCCTCGATGTTTTTAGGGTATATGGATATATATAGGTGAAAGAAGTCGGTCAGGGGAGCCACGAGGGGCCCACGAGGGTGGGGGCGCGCCCAGGGGGGTAGGGCGCACCTCCCTGCCTCGTGGCCACCTCGAAGTTTCCCTGATGTCTACTCCAGGTCTCCTAGATTGCTTCCGTTCCAAAAATTACTCTCCCGAAGGTTTCATTCCGTTTGGACTCCGTTTGATATTCCTTTTCTTCGAAACACTGAAATAGGCAAGAAAACAACAATTTGGGTTGGGCCTCCGGTTAATAGGTTAGTCCCAAAAATGATATAAAAGTGTTTAGTAAAGCCCATAAACATCCAAAACGGGTAATATAATAGCATGGAACAATCAAAAATTATAGATACGTTGGAGACGTATCAAGTGATTATATGTCTAGTGTTAAAGGTGAACTAAAACTTATTAGCAAACATGCTTCTATGGTTACCACTCAAGTAGAACAAGTGCTTAAGGCTCAGAATGATTTGCTGAACGAATTAAATAATAATAAACATGACTTTGTTGTTAGAGTAGCAACTAGAACGGGTAAAATGACTCAAGAACCTTTTTATCCTGAGGGCCACCCTAAGAGAATTGAGCAAGATTCTCAGAGTAATAATGTCGATACACCTAGTAATTCTAAAAAGAAGAAAAAGAAGAATGATAGGACTTTGCATGCTTCTAGTGAACCTGTTGTAGACACACTTGAGAATCCCAATGATATTTCTATTTTTGATGCAGAAACACAATCTGGTAATGAACATGAACCTAGTGATAATGTTAATGATAATGTTCATGTTGATGCTCAACCTAGCAATAACAATGATGTAGAGGTGGAACCTGCTGTTGATCTTGATAACCAACAATCAAAGAATCAACGTTATGATAAGAGAGACTTTGTTTCTAGGAAGCACGGTAAAGAAAGAGAACCATGGGTTTAGAAACCCATGCCTTTTCCTCCTTAGCCATCCAAGAAAAAGGATGATGAGGATTTTGAGCGCTTTGCTGAAATGATTAGACCTATCTTTTTGCGTATGCGCTTAACTGATATGCTTAAAGTTAATCCTTATGCTAAATACATGAAAGATATTATTACAAATAAAAGAAAGATATCGGAAGCTGAAATTTCCACCATGCTTGCTAATTATACTTTTAAAGGTGGAATACCTAAGAAACTTGGAGATCCAGGAGTACCAACTATACCATGCTCCATTAAAAGAAACTATGTTAAAACTCCTTTATGTGATCTTGGAGCCGGTGTTAGTGTTATGCCTCTCTCTTTATATCATAGACTTGAATTGCATAAGTTGACACCTACTGAAATATCTTTGCAAATGGCTGATAAATCAATTGCTATACCTGTCGGTATTTGTGAGGATGTGCCTGTTGTGGTTGCAAACGTTACTATCTTAACGGACTTTGTTATTCTTGATATTCCCGAGGACGATAGTATGTCGATTATCCTTGGTAGACCATTTTTGAATACTGCAGGGGCTGTTATTGATTGCAACAAAGGTAATGTCACTTTTCATGTTAATGGTAATGACCATACGGTACACTTTCCAAGGAAACAACCTCAAGTTAACAGTATCAATTCTATTGGAAAAATTCCATCGATTATTATTGGAGGTTTTGAATTTCCTCTTCCTACTGTCAAGAAGAAATATGATATTCTTATTATTGGGTATGTTCATATCCCTGTTGAGGTAACCTAGTGTTGTTCGAAATTTCTCCGGTTCCATGTTATTCGGAATGAGTTTGTTAACAAGACTTGATCAACCTTGTTAGTGGATTCCTTTTGATGAGCATGAGATGGATGAAGTTAGAAGGCACAACCTTCTGTACCCTCTTTTTACTTTACGTTAATTAGATTAAATAAAGCAAGATAGTATTTACTGTCTGTTTTCTGAATTATCCATGCAATAAAAAATACCCCAAAAATAAAAGTTATCCAAATGCCCTGAAAATGAAATATGATTTTTTTCTGAAATATTTGAGAATATCTGGCACTGAGAACATAGCAGGGGGAGCTAGCACCTAGCCACGAGGGTCAGGGGCACGCCCCCCTGCCCCGTGGGCCCATGGTGGCCCGCCTGCAATTATTCCTGCACCCACACACTTCTTCCTCCCAAAAAATCACCAACCAGCTCAAGCATGAGTTCTAGCTCATCTTGCTGCAATTTTCGATCTCCTTGCTCAAAGCTCCATTCACAAAACTGCTTTGGGGGATTGTTCTTTGGTATGTGACTCCTCCAATGGTCCAATTAGTTTTTGTTCTAGTGCTTTATTCATTGCAAATTTTTGCTGCCGAGCTGACCCTGTTCTTGAGCTTGCACGTCAAATTTATATGGCCCCAAGTAGTTCTAATGCTTGATATAGTCTCTGTGCACTTGTGGGAGTAGTTGCTATCCATTTTGTTGAGCTTGGTTCACTTTTATTTTGAGCTACTAAAATTTTTAGAATTTTTTCAGAGGAAGAAATATGTCTAGGAAAATGTACCAAGGTGGTTCTGTCGGATATCGGGTTCGGGCAAAACCCTTAAGGTTCGAACTCTGGGGTGCGCACGAAGATCTTCTCCCTACCAAAACATGCCCACAACCTCGTCGCGATTTCTAAGCTAGCACGATGAACAACACAAGAGACACAAAGGTTTATACTTATTCGGGCCACCGTTGTGGTGTAATACCCTAATCCAGTGTGTGGTGTTGTGGATTGCCTCTTGGGGTGATGATGAACAATACAGGGGAAGAACAGCCTCGCGAGGAGAGGTGTTCTTGTGGTGGTGTGTTTGGAGAGGAGTCGATCCGTCTCTCTTGGCTCTAGATGAGATGCCTTCTACTGTGGTGGCTAGCCCTATTTATAGAGGCCCTAGTCCTGTTCGCAAATATTGAGCGGGAAGGGAGCCAACAACGCCATTTTGAAAGGGGACAGCTGTACAAGCTATCCTGACTAAAGGTGGTCTTCGACTGCCAAAGGCACTTGTGATGACGCCATCTTGGGCTCCACGGTGACCTCCGTCCTACCATCCTGCTGGTCTTGGTCTTGTTGCACCGATATGGAAACCTTTGCGTGATGCCTCGGTACTCCGCGCTTGCGCTTGCCCCCTTTGCACCAAAGAGGAAACGGGGACACTGTGCAAGCTGGCGCTCGCCTGGTCTTGATCGTCATGGCTTGCGTCATGAGCACCTCGCGAGGTACCCCTCGCCTTGATCTCTCCGCCTCCTCATGAGCCTGCCTGGTGAGGCCGCCCCTGAGGAGGCCTTGCATCGTCCGCCCCGTGAGGCTTGGCCCCTCGCGAGGGTCTAGAGTGTTGGTTGATGAAGACGCGCCATACTAGGCCACTGGCTGAGCCACGCTGCAGGCCGCAGGCAAGCAAGTCTGGGGACCCCCGTTCCCAGAATGCCGACAGTAGCCCCCAGGCCCAAGGCGTGCTCGGACTTGGCTTAGCAGCAAAGCCAAAGGGCAAGTGCGGAGCGCCGCGGGCCCCCACAGCCTGCGGCCTTGGTCGCCATGTGGCGATTGATTGGACGTGGGCGTCTCCGCTTCCCCACGCTACCTTGGCAACTACCCGATTTGACGAGTCCCTGCTGCATGCAAAAAGAGTCATCATTACCTGTGATCGTGGAGGTCGACGGTTGGCCTCCCCTGGACTATAAATGGGGAGGGGCGAAAGCCCCCATTGTCCATCTCTTCTCGCTCCGCCTGCTTCTTCTCCCTTGCTCCACCTCCATTCTCGATGCCAATGGCACCGATTCACAGATTTTCAGCCGAAGAGAAGGGGAAGGCCCCCCGGGAGGGGCCTGACCCGCTCCCGCCGAAGAAACGGCCGATCCCATGCCGCCGCGATGAGGTTGCGGGGCCGGAGGTGACGAGGCCATGGCGCAAGCGGCCACCTCCTGGGTTCCCTCTACCCCTGTACGCCCGGGCCGAGGGCCCTGGAGAAAGGGACAACGAGCGATGCCGCCCGCGCCGCAGGCGAGGTCGATGGGCCATGGCGGCGCGCGCTGTCGCTCGTGGAGTCCACGCCGCGGACTCCTCTCGCGAGCTCGTGCTTCACGCTCGATGCCTCCAAGCTCCTGGATACTCTTCCCTTCATTCTTCGCCGCCGAGATGCCGCCGAGGGGGCCTCTCGAGCTTTGGCTGCAGCACACTGACTGCGGCGCTCCGGCGATCGGAGTGGAGGTTGAAGTCGTTGCTTCGGGCAAGGTCTTCATGACCCGAGGCTGGGGCGAGGTTGCCCGGGTCTGCCGAATAGGGGGTTCCCTCATGATTTATTTTGAATACGGTGGTGCCTCCTTGATGTTCTTCAAGGTCATTAACGCGGAAGGCCACCGCCTGGAGTGCTGCCCTAGAGGAGGCAGCCGGGACATCGACGTGGCAGGATCTAGGCTTGTCGTCCGCTTCCTCAACGGCTCCCCCGGCAGCAGCAGCAGCGATGCTTGGGAGTCCAGCGACTCTCCCGAACTCTTCGCGACTCCGGATATGAGCGACGACAGCTACGTGCCCCCGAGCTCGCGCCATACCCGAAGCAAGGCGGCTGCATCAGGCTGTCACCACAGCTAATCAGGATGGGGTTGGTGCCGGCCTCCCGTGGCCCACTGTTGATGATGGCGTCAGCCATGGAGGCATGTGGAGTTAGGGCTCCTTAGTATTCGCGTCTTTTGCTTCCTGAGGAGTCGAGAAAACTCCCTGTGGGGGCATGTAAAGGGCCCGCGATGCATTTTGTTGATATTATCCTTATTATGAAGCAATGCATAAGCTTGTCCTGTCTAGGCTTGGTTCCCTCTTTCTAACCTCGCGACGACTTGGTGCTCTACGCTGACAGGTCCCGGTCCCCAGGCAGGCTTCAGCCGTCGCTGGTATGCCAGGTCACGATGCCGTGGTCAAGGCCAGGAGGTGAGCGGCCCGAGGTCCAGTAAGAGCCCCTGAGGCGTGATGCTCAGGAGGTCCCCTTTAGCGCTGAAGCAGCTGACAAGAGGTGAGAAAGGAAGGCAACATTGCCGTCACAGAACTACGTCGAGTGAAGATTTCACACTGCGACGATTAGCTGTTCCAGGCATGAAACTTATCTTGGTAATAGGGAGTCGCTCCTTCGAGTTGCGCCGGACTTGTACGTCGGCAGCTGGGATGTAGCTGGGTTAGGCCCTCGTGAGCTTCCCTTCTCTTCCCCACACTTTCCTTGGTGCTCTACGTCCTCGGGTCCCGTCCCTCGAGCGAGCTCAGCCGCCGCTGGTATGCCAGGTCGCGATGCCGTGGACAAGGCCAGTGGGTGAGGGCTGGAGAGCCAGTAAGAGCTCCTGAGTCGTGATGCTCAGGAGCCCCCTTTTAATGTGCAAGCGGATCGCGCGGGAAAGAGGGAGAGAGCCCATGGTGCCACCCGCTATAGACCTCAGCAGGTTCCTGTAAACCAACACAAGAGAAGCACGGGTTGCTATTATGATTGCCGGCCGTCCATTGGTTGCTCCGAGAGAGTGGTGAGGGCACTGAGGGCCTGGTGAGGTGACACTTGCGGGGCTGCCGCGGGCTAGAGCTCGACCACTCACATTTGTCGACGTTGCAGGGACGGACCCATGCGCAAGCGCCATGCCAGCGCGAGCGGCTCCAAAGGTAGGTGTTAATCGAGCAGGCGATAATCAAAGGCAGGTTAGGCATGAAGGGCAAATCAGCTTAGATAAACGCAGACATGATACATGCCACTGGGTCAGGCCCGAGCGGCTTGGGGATGATGCAGCCCGAGGGGCGCCCCAGCAAGGTAAACTAAATACATAAGCAAAAGGGATACATGCTGCAGGGACAGACCCATGCAGCCTAGGAATGATGTAGCCCTGAGGGCGCTCCCATCTGAAATGAACTCGGAAGATGTCACCTGGTACCATTGTAGCGGCGGTGTTGGAGTAGCTGACGATGCGCAGTGAAGAGGCCGACCCTCACGAGCCACCGGAGCCCTGAGCCTCGGGAGGCTCTGGGGGTCCAGGCGGTTCCTCGAGGACCATCCCCATCTCCGCTAGGACCGCATGGTGCCTGGCCTCCTGAGCCGCCAGAATGCTCCGCAGATGGCGCTGGTGAGTAGCAGCCGTGTTCGGTAGGCCGAAAGGCATGCAAACGTAGTTGTGCGGCAGACCCTCGCAACGTCCCACGCGTGACAGCCAGAGGCGCTCCTGAGATGCGGCTCGGTTGAGCCCTGGGACATTGATGCAGACGCGCAACCCGCCATCCTCGCCTGGATGGGGAGCCACGCCAGGCAAACAACGGTTGCCGCGCATGGCTCTTGCTTCCTGAAGCTCCTGAGTGGTCTTGGTGATGAACTCCTGAGGGTCGGGCTTTCCACGCCCCATGCCTTCCTGAGGGAAACGTGCTGCAAAGCATGCCTCCAAGTGGTGCCCGAGCGTCTCCCTCATGATTTTGGCAAAGTCTGAGGCCCTCCAGAAGAGAGCCCCTGAGCCCTGCCCAAGGAGGGCGCCGGGCGCGCCTTCCTATGCGATGGAGGGAGGCGCCCCTTGCACGGGCGCGGATCTTGATGCGGCACCTCCTGAGATGCCAACCTCCTGAGGCCTTGAGTTGGGAGATGTCTTCTTCTTCTTGGGGACTGCCTCAGGGGGGTTCTCGCCCTTGCTGTCCGGGTCCTCGATTGATGCAGCTTGGAAGGCGCGCTTGAGAGAGCACACCGCATCCTTCTCTTCGCAGGGGACTGTGATGATTCCACTGCTTCCTGGCATCTTGAGGACGTTGTAGCCATGGTGGGTTACTGCCATGAACTTGGCCAGGTCTGGATACCCGAGGATGGCATTGTATGGCAGGCGGATGTGGGCGACGTCGAAGTCGATCAGCTCGGTGTGGTAGTTGTTGTGCTGCCCGAAAGTGACAGGGAGGCGGACCTGGCCTATCGGGGTGGTGGAGCCGTTAGTAACTCCCGAGAAATGCTTGGTAGGCTGAAGTTGATCATATGGCACTTGAAGGTTGCTGAACATCTCGACGGACATAACGTTGATCCCTGCGCCGCCATCGATGAGGGTCCTGGTAACTTGCATGTTGCTGACGACTGGGGAACAAAGCATCGGGAGGACGCCAGCGGTAGCCACACACTTGAGTTGATCTGCTGAGCTAAAAGTGATGGCGCACTTGGACTACCTGAGCAAGCGCGTGGCCACGAGCTTGGGGAGGACTGCATTCACCTCGCGAGCAAATTGCTTGAAGATGCGCTGAGAAGCTGGGGCCTGGGCACCGCCCAAGATGCAAGCAATAGCACGTGGCTCCTGGAAGCCCACATACCCTCGTCCTGGTAGTGGTCGTCATTCCTTCTTGGCAGCGGCGGTAGAGGAGGAAGGCCTGCGTTGCCCTATGAGTGGTCCTCGCGAGGCTGATCCCTCCAGGCTCCCTCGCGAGGCTGGTCCTGCCAGCGATCCTCGCAAGGTCGGTCACGCCACTCCTGGCGAGGGCCTCGGTCGTCCCATCGTCCTCCACCTCGGTCGTAGCTCTGGTCGTTACACTTGGGGCGTCGACTGAAGCGTCCTTCTCGAACGGCCCTGAGCTCCTGGCATTCGTTGGTGTTGTGGGTGTGGAGGTTGTGGTAGGCGCAGAACGGTCGACTGCCCTTGGACGACTCCGGCTGGTCCCTGCCACGCTTCGTGTCTGGTTCTACTGTGATCACGGCTGCTCCTTTGCATTTCACGTCCTTAGCTTTGGCCTTCTTCTCTTCTGGGTCAGCAGCTGGAAGCTCGAGGAGGGAGAGGCGTCCTTCCTCAGCCCTTGCGCACTTGGTCGCCAGGTTGAATAGCTCTAGATATGTGCACAAATCCTCGTGGATGGCGAGCTCCTCCTTCATCTTGACGTCACGGACACCATCAGAGAACGCTGAGATGATGGCCTTGTCCGTCACCTTGGGGTTCTTGAGGCGGGCGCTGTTGAAGCGCTGGATGTATTTCTGCAGGGTCACTCCAGGCTGCTGCTTGATGCGGCGCAGGTCACCCGCGGCCGGGGGGCGGTTGCGAGTGCCCTGGAAGTTGGCGATGAAGCGGCTACGCATATTGTCCCAAGAGGACATCGAACCGGGAGGCAGGTTCAAGAGCCAGGTGCGGGCACCGTCCTTGAGTGCCATGGAAAACAAGTTCGCCATGACCTTCTCGTCTCCGTTGGCCGCCTCGATGCCCAGCTCGTAGAGCTGCAGGAACTCCATGGGATCGGCTGTACCATCGTAGCGAGGAGGCAGGTCCGACTTGAACTTGCTCGGCCAGGCAACGGTACACAGCTCGATGGTGAAGGCACGACAACCTGCTGTGGCCATCGAAGCCCTTTGCAGATGCAGGGCCTGCTCCTGATGATTCCCGCACGCCGCCGCCAGGTGCAGCACGGGGTCTTGACGTGCAGGTGCAGGGATGCGGTCTTGTCGTGCTAGTGTAGGGAGCACGTGAGCGCCTTCTTGGGGCCGAGGGATTTCTTGGCAGCTTCTTTCTTGTTGCGCGGGCGCTAGACACAGTGGGTTACGTCCAGGGGACGCGCGCCTTGGAGCCAGGGCGCCTTCTTGGGGGAGAGGTGGTGGAGGCGCTCCCTGAGCCGCGTCACCCATGCATGACGGAGGGCAAGGCAGCGAGAGGGGCGGCACGGGAGAGCCCCCTGCGGCGCTGACGAGCTCGGTGATGCGGGCGAGCCACTCTTCATAAAGGTCATCGACGGGGCGGTAGTGTAGGAGCTCACGTGCCAGGAGCAATGCGGCCTGCACGTCCATGAGGGCGCGACGAGCGTGAGACGACGAACCAGCTGGGGTCAGTGATGGAGTGGCGGTGCGGCCTTCCCGTCGCACCGAGGGGTGCAACGAAGATGCTTGCTGCTCGTTCCCCGCCGGGCCAGTGGCGGCGTCGGCGGCAGGCGAAAGAGAACGACGACGAGGCCCACCGACGGGAGCCATCTGGGTGACGCGGGCGGTGAGAGCAGCCCGGCGCTCGGCGCGGGCTTGGGAGCGTCTGCCATGGATGCGACGAAGCGATGGGACGCAGATCAGCGAAAAGAAGATTTCGGTGCACCCCTACCTGGCGCGCCAAATGTCGGATATCGGGTTCCGGCAAAACCCTTAAGGTTCGAACTCCGGGGTGAGCATGAAGATCTTCTCCCTACCAAAACACGCCCACAACCTCGCCGCGATTTCTAAGCTAGCACGATGAACCACAAGATACACAAGGTTTATACTGGTTCGGGCCACCGTTGTGGTGTAATACCCTAATCCAGTGTGTGGTGTGGTGGATTGCCTCTTGGGCTGATGATGAACAGTACATGGGAAGAACAGCCTCGCGAGGAGAGGTGTTCTTGTGGTGGTGTGTTTGGAGAGGAGTCGATCCGTCTCTCTTGGCTCTAGATGAGATGCCTTCTACTGTGGTGGCTAGCCCTATTTATAGAGGCCCTGGTCCTCTTCCTAAATATTGAGCGGGAAGGGAGCCAACAACAGACATTTTGAATGGGGACAACTAGTACAAGCTATCTTGACTAAAGGTGGTCTTCAACTGCCAAAGGCACAGGTGATGACGCCGTCTTCGGCTCCACGGTGACCTCCTTCCTGCCATCCTGCTGGTCTTGGTCTCATTGCACTGATATGGAAACCTTTGCCTGATGCCTTGGTACTCCGCGCCTGCGCTTGCCCCCTTTGCACCAAAGAGGAAATGGGGACACTGCGCAGGCTGGCGCCCGCCTGGTCTTGATCGTCATGGCTTGCGTCATGAGCACCTCGCGAGGTACCCCTCGCCTTGATCTCTCCGCCTCCTCGCAAGCCTGCCTGGTGAGTCCGCCACTGAGGAGGCGTTGCGTCGTCCGCCCCGCGAGGCTTGGCCCCTCGCGAGGGTCTTGAGTGTTGGTTGATGAAGATAGGCCGTACTGGGCCACTGGCCCAGCCATGCTACAGGCCGCAGGCAGGCAAGTCTGGGGACCCCCATTCCCAGAACACCGACAGGTTCTTCAAGGAAGCAAGGACCCAGGCTCGCAATATGTGAGCAGGATGATGAACCACTTCTACGTCTTGAGCTTGCGTTGGTTTTCCTTGAAAAGGAAAGGGTGATGCAGCAAAAGTAGCGTATGTATTTCCCTCAGTTTTTGAGAACCAAGGTATCAATCCAGCAGCAGGCTCCTCAAAAGTCCCATGCACCTACACAAACAAACAAAGAACTCGCAACCAACACAATAAAGGGGTTGTCAATCCCTTCACGGCCACTTGCGAAAGTGAGATTCGATAGAGATAGTATTATAAGATAAGTATATTTTTGGTATTTTATAATATAGATGCAAAAAGTAAAGATGCAAATAAAAGTAGATTGAAAGCTTATATGATAAAAGATAGACCCGGGGCCATAGGTTTCACTAGTGGCTTCTCTCAAGATAGCATAAGTATTACAGTGGGTGAACAAATTACTGTCGAGCAATTGATAGAAAAGCGAATAATTATGAGATTATCTAGGCATGATCATGTATATAGGCATCACATTCGTGACAAGTAGACCGACTCCTGCTTGCATCTACTACTATTACTCCACGCATCGACCGACTCTTGCCTGCATCTAGAGTATTAAGTTCATAAAGAACAGAGTAACGCATTAAGAAATATGACATGATGTAGAGGGATAAACTCAAGCAATATGATATAAACCCCATCTTTCTATCCTCAATGGCAACAATACAATACGTGCCTTGCTGCTCCTGCTATCACTGGGAAAGGACACCGCAAGATTGAACCCAAATCTAAGCACTTCTCCCATGGCAAGAAAGATCAATCTAGTAGGCCAAACCAAACTGATAATTCGAAGAGACTTGCGAAGATAACTCAATCATACATAAAAGAATTCAGAGAAGATTCAGATATTTCTCATAGATAAACTTGATCATAAACCCACAATTCATTGGATCTCGACAAACACACCACAAAAAGAGTTTACATTGAATAGATCTCCACAAGAGAGGGGGAGAACATTGTATTGAGATCCAAAAAGAGAGAAGAAGTCATCTAGCTAATAACTATGGACCTGAAGGTCTGTGGTAAACTACTCACAACTCATCGGAGGGGCTATTGTGTTGATGTAGAAGCCCTCCATGGTCGATTCCCCCTCCGGCGGAGCACCGATGAAGGCTCCAAGATGGGATCTCGCGAATACAGAAGGTTGCGGCGGTGGAAATTGTGTTTCATTGGCTCCCTGGATGTTTTCGGGGTACGTAGGTATATACAGGAGGAAGAAGTACGTCGTCGGCCGCCCGAGGGGCCCACAAGACAGAGGGGCGCGCCTAGAAGGGGTGGGTGCACCCTCCTATCGCGTGGCTGCCTCGGCTACTTCTTGGCTTGCACTCCAAGTCCTCTGGATCACGTTCGTTCCAAAAATCACGCTCCCGAAGGTTTCATTCTGTTTGGACTCCGTTCGATATTCCTTTTCTTCGAAATACTGAAATAGGCAAAAAAACAACAATACAGGCTGGGCCTCCGGTTAGTAGGTTAGTCCCAAAAAATGATATAAATCTGTAAAATAAAGCCCATAAACATCCAAAAGGGGTAATATAATAGCATGGAACAATAAAAAATTATAGATACGTTGGAGACGTATCAACCACCGAGGGAAGCTTACGTGCGGCCTTGTGAATGGCTGTCAGAGGAGTTTATGGTCAAAGCAGGCATTAAGGATGAATTTGATGCATATGTGCGTAATGCTGATCTTTAGGACTTCATGCAAGATAAGTGACCTCAATACTACCATTTAACTGATTTCTTTGTGAGAAGGTTCAAATTTACATCTTCACACAATTCTCACAGTGTCCTGTTTGATCTTTATGATAAATCTTATACCATGGACCTAGAAGATTTTGCTACTGCTTGTAAACTTCCGTAATGGGGCAGTGTCAATGAACCTCGTAAATCTGAATATAAAGACTTTCTTGCTAGTATCACCGTGGGAGAATCTAGAGAAATAGCACAAGCTGCCATAGGGAGCATTCATTTTCCTGCTATACATTATTTTTGCTATCTTCATAGGTAGATGCATTAACGGTAAAGATGAAGCTTGTCACATGTGTGTTCCGGATCTTAGCGTTCTCAAGAGTGTTGTATTAGGTGATAAACAATATAACTTGGGGGCAATTGTTGCATGTAGGTTGCATAATAATGGTTTAGATGGAGACTTGTTTGGAGGGATTTATGCGACCCGTGTGGCTAATTATCTTGGTATAACCGCACATGAAAATGATATGGAGTTGCCTCCCGCTTATTTAGATTATAATGCCATGGTTAATCATCATTTTCTTGAGAGGAATGAACAAATCCTCCAGTGTCGACTAATCTTTGACAGACATCGCATTGTCCATATTACTCTCCCTGCTCCTGCCTTCTTTGACTATCAGGCAAAAGGAAGATATGTTATCACCAGGGAGGAGGCGAACGAGTATGAGAGGAGGACGGAGGCAGCTCGCCTCCAGGCTGCAGCTCGAGAGGCACTGGCTGCTGCATCTCAGTACGACCCCAGTTACAACTTCGGATTTCCGCCAGGCCATCCATTGGCATAGACCAACTTAGGCCAAAAGCCTAAGCCTGGGGGAGTACGTATTTCACACCGACATTACATTCATGTTCACACACTCATTCTAGTTGTCGGTGCTCATACTTTTTCATTGTACTATCCATGCTAGTTTATTTTCTTTTCTTGCTTTCTTCTTGTGTGTTTGAATAACCTTAAGAAAAAACCAAAAAATCAGTTGTAGCTTTTAGCTAGTTTACTTTCCATGCTTGTAGTAGTAATTAAAAGAAAACCCAAAAAGATTTCTCGTTCTTCTTTTGCTTGTTGGGAGCTTTCCCGTGTAAATAGTTTTATTTCTTTTCTTTTCTTTGGGGGTCGAGAGGAGATGACCATAATGAAAATGTTGAAGTGGCTCTCATATGCATTATTGTTGATTTAACCAAGAGCCCATGTTACCTTGTCTTCTCCCTTGAATTGAATGCTTGCAGATTCCGGCTTAGTCCAATGCACGTGCACTATTATTATCCACACTGTTCGGTTGTGCAAGTGAAAGGCAATAATGACGATATATGATGGACTGATTGAGATGAGAGAAGTTGGTATGAACTCGACCTCTCTTGTTTTTGTAAATATGATTAGTTCATCGTTCCTGATTCAGCCTATTATGAATAAACATGTTTGCAATGACAGCTAGAGATTATAGTTGCTTATGCCATGCTTAATTAGCTAGGAGCTTATAATGGTTTAACTTGCATGCCAACATGCTATTAAAATGATTGTGGTGTGGTATGATAGGGTGGTATCCTCCTTTGAATGATTCGAGTGACTTGACTTGGCACTGCTACGTCTTGAGCTTGCGTTGGTTTTCCTTGAAGAGGAAAGGGTGATGCAGCAATAGTAGCATAAGTATTTCCCTCAGTTTTTGAGAACCAAGGTATCAATCCAGTAGGAGGCTCCTCAAAAGTCCCACGCACCTACACAAACAAACAAAGAACTCGCAATCAACGCAATAAAGGGGTTGTCAATCCCTTCATGGCCACTTGCGAAAGTGAGATCTGATAGAGATAATATGATAAGATAAATATATTTTTGGTATTTTATAATATAGATGCAGAAAGTAAAGATGCAAATAAAAGTAGATTGGAAGCAAATATGATAAGATATAGACCCGGGGGCCATAGGTTTCACTAGAGGCTTCTCTCAAGATAGCATAAGTATTACGGTGGGTGAACAAATTACTGTCGAGCAATTGATAGAAAAGCGAATAATTATGAGATTATCTAGGCATGATCATGTATATAGGCATCACGTCCGCAACAAGTAGACCGACTCCTGCTTGCATCTACTACTATTACTCCACACATCGACCGACTCCTGCCTGCATCTAGAGTATTAAGTTCATAAGAACAGAGTAACACTTTAAGCAAGATGACATGATGTAGAGGGATAAACTCAAGCAATATGATATAAACCCCATCTTGTTATCCTCGATGGCAACAATACAATACGTGCCTTGCAACCCTTTCTGTCACTGGGTAAGGACACCGCAAGATTGAACCCAAAGCTAAGCACTTCTCCCATGGCAAGAAAGATCAATCTAGTAGGCCAAACCAAACTGATAATTCGAAGAGACTTGCAAAGATAACTCAATCATACATAAAAGAATTCAGAGAAGATTCAAATATTATTCATAGATAAACTTGATCATAAACCCACAATTCATCGGATCTCGACAAACACACCGCAAAAAGAGTTTACATCGAATAAATCTCCACAAGAGAGGGGGAGAACATTGTATTGAGATCCAAAAAGAGAGAAGAAGCCATCTAGCTAATAACTATGGACCCGTAGGTCTGTGGTAAACTACCCACAACTCATCGGAGGGGCAAGGGTGTTGATGTAGAAGCCCTCCGTGGTCGATTCCCCCTCCAGCAGAGTGCCGGCAAAGGCTCCAAGATGAGATCTCGCGGATACAGAAGGTTACGGCGGTGGAAATTGTGTTTCGTTGCCTCCCTGGATGTTTTCGGGGTATGTAGGCTTATATAGGAGGAAGAAGTACGTCGGTGGACGCCCGAGGGGCCAACGAGACAGGGGGCGCGCCCTATAGGGGGGGGGCGCCCTCCTATCTCGTGGAGGCCTCGGCTGCTTCTTGACTTGCACTCCAAGTCCTCTGGATCACGTTCGTTCCAAAAATCATGCTCCCGAAGGTTTCATTCCGTTTGGACTCCGTTTGATATTCCTTTTCTTCGAAATACTAAAATAGTCAAAAAACAACAATATGGGCTGGGCCTCCAGTTAGTAGGTTAGTCCCAAAAATGATATAAATGTGTAAAATAAAGCCCATAAACATCCAAAAGGGGTAATATAATAGCATGGAACAATCAAAACTTATAGATACGTTGGAGACGTATCAGGCACATGTTCACGCATGTAGTTGAAACAAAATCAACATAGCCTTCACGATATTTATGTTCATGGTGGATTATATCCTACTCATGCTTGCACTCAGTGTTGATTAATTTTAATGCATGTTCATGACTATTGTCGCTCTCTAGTTGGTCACTTCCCAGTCTCTTTCTAGCCTTCACCTGTACTAAGCGGGAATACTACTTGTGCATCCCAACTCCATAAACCCCAAAGTTATTCCATATGAGTCCACCATACCTTCCTATATGCGGTATCTACCTGCCGTTCCAAGTAAATTTGTATGTGCCAAACTCCAAACCTTCAAATGAAATTTTGTTTTGTATGCTCGAACAGCTCATGTATCAACTAGGGTTGTCTATATCTTCCATGCTAGGCGGGTTATTCTCAAGAGGAGTGGACTCCGCTCCTCATTCACGAGAAAATGGCTAGTCACCGGGATGCCCAGTCCCATGCTTAAATCAAATCAAAATAATTACAAACAAAACTCCCCCAGGACTATTGTTAGTTGGAAGGCACCCGTTGTTTCGGGCAAGCCATGGATTGATGCTTGTTGGTGGAGGGGGAGTTACCATTCTGTTTGGGAACTGCCTATAATGTGTGTAGCATGGAAGATATCGAAATCTCTTGGTTGTTATGTTGACAGTGAAAGTATACCGCTCAAAATATTATTTATCTCTATTTCAAAATCAAGCTCTGGCACCTCTACAAATCCCTGCTTCCCTCTGCGAAGGGCCTATCTATTTACTTTTATGTTGAGTCATCACCCTCTTATTAAAAAGCACCCGCTGGAGAGCACCGCTGTCATTTGCATGCATTACTGTTAATTTATATTGGGTATGACTATGATAGGATCTCTTTTACCATGAATTACAATGTTTAGTCAGTCCTTGATCTTTAAAGGTGCTCTACATATATGTTTTGCAGTCTCAGAAAGGGCTAGCGAGATACCATCTTGTTAAATCATATTATGATTGTTTTGAGAAAGTGTTGTCATCCGAGATTTATTATTATTGCTCGCTAGCTGATTATGACATTGATATGAATAAACATGAGACCTAAGTGTTATTGTGAATATGGTTAGTTCATAATCTTTGCTGAAAACTTGAATGTTGGCTTTACATATTTGCACCAACAAGAGCAAACGGAGTTTGTAAAATTTTTCTTTATCACTTTTAGTTTATCAACTGAATTGCTTGAGGACAAGCAAAGGTTTAAGCTTGGGGGATTTGATACATCTCCGTTGTATCTACTTTTCCAAACACTATTGCCCTTGTTTTGGACTCTAACTTGCATGATTTGAATGGAACTAACCTGGACTAACGCTGTTTTCAGCAGAACTGCCATGGTGTTATTTTTGTGCAGAAATAAAAGTTCTCGGAATGACCTAAAAATCTACGGAGAAACTTTTTGGATTTAATAAAAATATTGGCGAAATAATCAACGTTAGGGAGCCCACACCCTGTCCACGAGGGTGGGGGCGTGCCCCTATGCCTCGTGGGCCCCCTGAAGCTCCACCGACCTCAACTCCAACTCCATATATTCACGTTCGGGGAGAAAAAAATCAGAGAAAAAGATTCATTGCATTTTATGATACGGAGCCGCTGCCAAGCCCTAAACTCTCTCGAGAGGGCTGATCTGGAGTCTGTTCGGGGCTCTGGAGAGGGGGATTCGTCGCCGTCGTCATCATCAACCATCCTCCATCACCAATTTCATGATGCTCACCGCCGTGTGTGAGTAATTCCATCATAGGCTTGCTGGACGGTGATGGGTTGGATGAGATTTACCATGTAATCAAGTTAGTTTTGTTAGGGTTTGATCCCTAGTATCCACTATGTTCTGAGATTGATGTTGCTATGACTTTGCTATGCTCAATGCTTATCACTAGTGCCCGAGTGCCATGATTTCAGATCTGAACCTATTATGTTTTCATGAATATATGTGAGTTCTTGATCCTATCTTGCAAGTCTATAGTCACCTATTATGTGTTATGATCCGTTAACCTCGAAGTGACAATAATCAGGATACTTATCAGTGATGACCGTAGTTTGAGGAGTTCATGTATTCACTAAGTGTAAATGCTTTGGTCTGGTACTCTATTAAAAGGAGGCCTTAATATCCCTTAGTTTCCAATAGGACCCTGCTGCCATGGGAGGGTAGGACAAAAGATGTCATGCAAGTTCTTTTCCATAAGCACGTATGACTATATTCGGAATACATGCCTACATTACATTGATGAACTGGAGCTAGTTCTGTGTCACCCTATGTTATAACTATTACATGAGGAATTGCATCCGACATAATTATCCATCACTGATCCAATGCCTACAAGCTTTTCACATATTGCTCTTTGCTTAGTTACTTTTGAAGGAAATATGCCCTAGAGGCAATAATAAAGTTATTATTTATTTCCTTATATCATGATAAATGTTTATTATTCATGCTAGAATTGTATTACCCGGAAATATAATACATGTGTGAGTACATAGACAAACATAGTGTCACTAGTATGCCTCTACTTGACTAGCTCGTAAATCAAAGATGGTTAAGTTTCCTAACCATAGACATTAGTTGTCATTTGATTAACGGGATCACATCATTAGGAGAATGATGTGATTGACTTGACCGATTGCGTTAGCTTAGCACTTGATCGTTTAGTATGTTGCTATTGCTTTCTTCATGACTTATACATGTTCCTATGACTATGAGATTATGTAACTCCCATTTACCGGAGGAACACTTTGTGTGCTACCAAACGTCACAACGTAACTGGGTGATTATAAAGGTGCTCTATAGGTGTCTCCAAAGGTACTTGTTGTGTTGACGTATTTTGAGATTAGGATTTGTCACTCCGATTGACGGAGAGGTATCTCTGGGCCCTCTCGGTTATGCACATCACTATAAGCCTTGCAAGCAATGTAGCTAATGAGTTAGTTACGAGATGATGCATTACGTAACGAGTAAAGAGACTTGTCAGTAACGAGATTGAACTAGGTATTGGATACTGACGATCTAATCTCGGGCAAGTAACATACTGATGACAAAGGGAACAACGTATGTTGTTATGCGGTTTGACCGATAAAGATCTTCGTAGAATATGTAGGAGCCAATATGAGCATCCAGGTTCCGCTATTGGTTATTGACCGGAAACGAGTCTCGGTCATGTCTACATAGTTCTCGAACTCGTAGGGTCCGCACGCTTAAGGTTTGTTGACAATTTTATTATGAGTTTATAAGTTTTGATGTACCGAATGTTGTTCGGAGTCCCGGATATGATCACGGACTTGACGAGGAGTCTCGAAATGGTCGAGACGTAAAGATCGATATATTGGACAACTATATTTGGACACCGGAAAGGTTCCGGGTTAGATTGGGACTATACCGAAGCTCCGGGAGGTTATCGGAACCCCCCGGTAGGTATATGGGGCTTATTGGGCCTTAGTGAAAGGAGGGAGAAGGAGCAAAGGAGGGGGCGCCCCCCCAAGCCCAATCCGAATTAGGAGGGGGGCTGCCCCCTTTCCTTCTTCCATCCCACCTCTTCCTTCCCTCTCCCTCTCCTAATAGGAAAGGGGGAGTCCTACTTCCGGTTGGGGTTGGACTCCCCCCTATGGCGCGCCACCCTCCCTTGGCCGGCTCCCTCCTCCACTCCTTTATATACGGGGGAGGGGGGCACCCCGTAGACACAACAATTGATCATTGATCTCTTAGCCGGGTGCGGTGCCCCCCTCCACCATAGTTCTCCTTGATAATATTGTAGCAGTGCTTAGGCGAAGCCCTGCGACGGTAGAACATCAAGATCGTCACCATGCCATCATGCTGACGAAACTCTCCCCCGACATTCTGCTCGATCGGAGTATGGGGAACGTCATCGAGCTGAAGGTGTGCAAGAACTCGGAGGTGCCGTAGTTTTGGTGCTTGATCGGTCGGGCCGTGAAGACGTACGACTACATCAACCGCGTTGTTCTAACGCTTCCTCTTTCGGTCTACGAGGGTACGTGGACACACTCTCCCCTCTCGTTGCTATGCATCACCATGATTTGTGTGTGCGTAGGAATTTTTTTGAAATTACTACGTTCCCCAATAGTGGCATCCGAGCCTAGGTTTTATGCGTTGATGTTATATGCACGACTAGAACACAAGTGAGTTGTGGGCGATACAAGTCATACTGCTTACCAGCATGTCATACTTTGGTTCAGCGGTATTGTTGGATGAAGCGGCCCGGACCGACATTACGCGTACGCTTCCGCGAGACTGGTTTTACCGCCGTGCTTTGCACACAGGTGAGTAGCGGGTGTTTGTTTCTCCAATTTTAGTTGAACCGAGTGTGGCTACGCCCGGTCCTTGCGAAGGTTAAAACAACACTAACTTGACGAACTATCGTTGTGGTTTTGATGCGTAGGTAAGAACGGTTCTTGCTAAGCCCGTAGCAGCCACGTAAAACTTGCAACAACAACGTAGAGGACGTCTAACTTGTTTTTGCAGGGCATGTTGTGATGTGATATGGTCAAGACGTGATGCTATATTTTATTGTATGAGATGATCATGTTTTGTAACCGAAGTTATCGGCAACTGGCAGGAGCCATATGGTTGTCGCTTTATTGTATGAAATGCAATCGCCCTGTAATTGCTTTACTTTATCACTAAGCGGTAGCAATAGTCGTAGAAGCAATAGTTGGTGAAATGACAACGATGCTACGATGGAGATCAAGGTATCGCGCCGATGACGACGGTGATCATGTTGGTGCTTCGGAGATGGAGATCAGAAGCACAAGATGATGATGGCCATATCATATCACTTATATTGATTGCATGTGATGTTTATCTTTTATGCATCTTATCTTGCTTTGATTGACGGTAGCATTATAAGATGATCTCTCACTAAATTTCAAGATAAAAGTGTTCTCCCTGAGTATGCACCGTTGCCAAAGTTCGTCATGCCCAGACACCATGTGATGATCGGGTGTGATAAGCTCTACGTCCATCTACAACGGGTGCAAGCCAGTTTGCACACGCAAAATACTCAAGTTAAACTTGACGAGCCTAGCATATGCAGATATGGCCTCGGAACAATGAGACCGAAAGGTCGAGCGTGAATCAGATAGTAGATATGATCAACATAGTGATGTTCACCATTGAAAACTACTCCATTTCACGTGATGATTGGTTATGGTTTAGTTGATTTGGATCACGTGATCACTTAGATGATTAGAGAGATGTCTATCTAAGTGGAAGTTCTTAAGTAATATGATTAATTGAACTTAAATTTATCATGAACTTAGTACCTGATAGTATTTTGCTTGTCTATGTTTGTTGTAGATAGATGGCTCGTGCTATTGTTCCGTTGAATTTTAATGCGTTCCTTCAGAAAGCAAAGTTGAAAGATGATGGTAGCAAGTACACGGACTGGGTCCGTAACTTGAGGATTATCCTCATTGTTGCACAGAAGAATTACGTCCTGGAAGCACCGCTGGGTGCCAAACCTGCTGTAGGAGCAACAACAGATGTTGTGAACGTCTGGCAGAGCAAAGCTGATGACTACTCGATAGTTCAGTGTGCCATGCTTTACGGCTTAGTACCGGGACTTCAACGACGTTTTGAACATCATGGAGCATATGAGATGTTCCAGGAGTTTAAGTTAATATTTCAAGCAAATGCCCGGATTGAGAGATATGAAGTCTCCAATAAGTTCTATAGCTGCAAGATGGAGGAGAATAGTTCTGTCAGTGAGCATATACTCAAAATGTCTGGGTATAACAATCACTTGATTCAACTGGGAGTTAATCTTCCGGATGATAGTATCATTGATAGAATTCTTCAATCACTGCCACCAAGATACAAGAGCTTTGTGATGAACTATAATATGCAAGGGATGGAAAAGACAATTCCCGAGCTCTTCGCAATGCTAAAAGCTGCGGAGGTAGAAATCAAGAAGGAGCATCAAGTGTTGATGGTCAATAAGACCACTAGTTTCAAGAAAAAGGGCAAAGGGAAAAAGAAGGGGAACTTCCAGAAGAACAACAAACAAGTTGCTGCTCAGGAGAAGAAACCCAAGTCTGGACCTAAGCCTGAGACTGAGTGCTTCTACTACAAGCAGACTAGTCACTGGAAGCGGAACTGCCCCAGGTATTTGGTGGTTAAGAAGGATGGCAAGGTGAACAAAGGTATATGTTATATACATGTTATTGATGTGTACCTTACCAGAGCTCGCAGTAGCACCTGGGTATTTGATACTGATTCTGTTGCTAATATTTGCAACTCGAAATAGGGACTATGGATTAAGCAGACACTAGCTAAGAACGAGGTGATGATGTGCGTGGGAAATGGTTCCAAAGTCGATGTGATCGCCGTCGGCACGCTACCTCTACATCTACCTTCGGGATTAGTTTTAGAACTAAATAATTGTTATTTGGTGCCAGCGTTGAGCATGAACATTATATCTGGATCTTGTTTGATGCGAGACGGTTATTCATTTAAATCTGAGAATAATGGTTGTTCTATTTGTATGCGTAATATCTTTTATGGTGATGCACCTTTAAAGAGTGGTCTATTTTTGATGAATCTCGATAGTAGTGATACACATATTCATAATGTTGAAGCCAAAAGATGCAGAGTTGATAATGATAGTGCAACTTATTTGTGGCACTACCGTTTAGGTCATATTGGTGTAAAGTGCATGAAGAAACTCCATACCGATGGACTTTTGGAATCACTTGATTATGAATCACTTGGTACTTGCGAACCATGCCTCATGGGCAAGATGACTAAACCGCCGTTCTCCGGTACTATGGAGAGAGCAACTGATTTGTTGGAAATCATACATACTGATGTATGTGGTCCAATGAATGTTGAGGCTCGTGGCGGATATCGTTATTTTCTCACCTTCACAGATGATTTGAGCATATATGGCAATATCTACTTAATGAAACATAAGTCTGAAACATTTGAAAAGTTCAAAGAATTTCAGAGTGAAGTTGAAAATCATCGTAACAAGAAAATAAAGTTTCTACGATCTGATCGTGGAGGAGAATATTTGAGTTACGAGTTTGGTTTACATTTGAAGCAATGCGGAATAGTTTCACAACTCACGCCACCCGGAACACCACAGCGTAATGGTGTGTCCGAACATCGTAATCGTACTTTACTAGATATGGTGCGATCTATGATGTCTCTTACTGATTTACCGCTATCGTTTTGGGGTTATGCTTTAGAGACGGCCGCATTCACGTTAAATAGGTCACCATCAAAATCCGTTGAGACGATGCCTTATGAACTGTGGTTTGGCAAGAAACCAAAGTTGTCATTTCTTAGAGTTTGGGGCTGCGATGCTTATGTGAAAAAGCTTCAACCTGATAAGCTCGAACCCGAATCGGAGAAATGTGTCTTCATAGGATACCCAAAGGAAACTATTGGGTACACCTTCTATCACAGATCCGAAGGCAAGACATTTGTTGCAAAGAATGGATCCTTTCTAGAGAAGGAGTTGCTCTCGAAAGAAGTGAGTGGGAGGAAAGTAGAACTTGATGAGGTAACTGTACCTGCTCCTTTATTGGAAAATAGTTCATCACAAACCGGTTCCTGTGACGACTACAACAATAAGTGAGGAAGCTAATGATGATGATCATGAAACTTCGGAACAAGTTACTACAGAACCTCGTAGGTCAACCAGAGTAAGATCCGCGCCAGAGTGGTACGGTAATCCTATTTTGGAGGTCATGTTACTTGACCATGGCGAACCTACGAACTATGAGGAAGCGATGATGAGCCCAGATTCTGCAAAATGGCTTGAAGCCATGAAATCTGACATGGGATCCATGTATGAGAACAAAGTGTGGACTTTGGTTGACTTGCCTGATGATCGGCAAGCCATTGAGAATAAATGGATTTTTAAGAAGAAGACTGACGCTAATGGTAATGTTATTGTCTACAAAGCTCGACTTGTTGCAAAAGGTTTTCGACAAGTTCAAGGGGTTGACTACGATGAGACTTTCTCACCCGTAGCGATGCTTAAGTCTGTCCGAATCATGTTAGCCATTGCCGCATTTTATGATTATGAAATTTGGCAAATGGATGTCAAAACTGCATTCCTGAATGGATTTCTGGAAGAAGAATTGTATATGATGCAACCAGAAGGTTTTGTTAGTCCAAAGGATGCTAACAAAAGTGTGCAAGCTCCAGCAATCCATTTATGGACTGGTGCAAGCCTCTCGGAGTTGGAATAAATGCTTTGATAGTGTGATCAAAGCATATGGTTTTATACAGACTTTTGGAGAAGCCTGTATTTACAAGAAAGTGAGTGGGAGCTCTGTAGCATTTCTAATATTATATGTGGACGACATATTATTGATTGGAAATGATATAGAATTTCTGGATAGCATAAAAGGATACTTGAATAAAAGTTTTTCAATGAAAGACCTCGGTGAAGCTGCTTACATATTACGCATCAAGATCTATAAAGATAGATCAAGACGCTTAATTGGACTTTCACAAAGCACATACCTTGATAAAGTTTTGAAAAAGTTCAAAATGGATCAAGCAAATAAAGGGTTCTTGCCTGTAATACATGGTGTGAAATTGAGTCAGACTCAATGCCCGACCACTGCAGAAGATAGAGAGAAAATGAAAGAAGTTCCCTATGCTTCGGCCATAGGCTCTATCATGTATGCAATGCTGTGTACCAGACCTGATGTGTGCCTTGCTATTAGTTTAGCAGGGAGGTACCAAAGAAATCCAGGAGTGGATCACTGGACAGCGGTCAAGAACATCCTGAAATACCTGAAAAGGACTAAGGATATGTTTCTCATTTATGGAGGTGACAAAGAGCTAGTCGTAAATGGTTACGTCGATGCAAGCTTTGACACTGATCCGGACGATTCTAAAATGCAAACCGGATACGTGTTTATATTAAACGGTGGAGCTGTCAGTTGGTGCAGTTCTAAACAAAGCGTCGTAGTAGGATCTACATGTGAAGCGGAGTACATAGCTGCTTCTGAAGCAGCAAATGAAGGAGTCTGGATGAAGGAGTTCATATCCGATCTAGGTGTCGTACCTAGTGCATTGGGTCCAATGAAAATCTTTTGTGACAATACTGGTGCAATTGCCTTGGCAAAGGAATCCAGATTTCACAAGAGAACCAAGCACATCAAGAGACGCTTCAATTCCATCCGGAACCAAGTCCAGGTGGGAGATATAGATATTTGCAAGATACATACGGATCTGAATGTAGCAGACCCGTTGACTAAGCCTCTTCCACGAGCAAAACATGATCAACACCAAGACTCCATGGGTGTTAGAATCATTACTGTGTAATCTAGATTATTGACTCTAGTGCAAGTGGGATACTAAAGGAAATATGCCCTAGAGGCAATAATGAAGTTATTATTTATTTCCTCATATCATGATAAATGTTTATTATTCATGCTAGAATTGTATTACCCGGAAACATAATACATGTGTGGATACATAGACAAACATAGTGTCACTAGTATGCCTCTACTTGACTAGCTCGTAAATCAAAGATGGTTAAGTTCCTAACCATAGACATGAGTCGTCATTTGATTAATGGGATCACATCATTAGGAGAATGATGTGATTGACTTGACCCATTCCGTTAGCTTAGCACTTGATCGTGTAGTATGTTGCTATTGCTTTCTTCATGACTTATACATGTTCCTATGACTATGAGATTATGTAACTCCCGTTTACTGGAGGAACAATTTGTGTGCTACCAAACGTCATAATGTAACTGGGTGATTATAAAGTTTCTCTACAGGTGTCTACAAAGATACTTGTTGAATTGACGTATTTCAAGATTAGGATTTGTCACTCCGATTGTCAGAGAGGTATCTCTGGGCCCTCTCGGTAATGCACATCACTATAAGCCTTGCAAGCAATGTAGCTAATGAGTTAGTTACGAGATGATGCATTACATAATGAGTAAAGAGACTTGCCGGTAACGAGATTGAACTAGGTATTGGATACCAACGATATAATCTCGGGCAAGTAACATACTGATAACAAAGGGAACAACGTATGTTGTTATGCGGTTTGACCGACAAAGATCTTCGTAGAATACTTGTGGGTTATCAACTACTCATACAAACGCATCTTGATGTTTCGTGCAACACACGGGAATCTAGCTAGTTTCTTTTAAAATAGTTACTGCGATAATTGGGTTGAAGTGATATATTTTATGTCTGCCCCGAATGATTTCAAATTCACTAGTAGTAACAAAGAAAAGGTTTCCTTGTTAATTAACAAAAAAATAGGGTGAAAACTATCGCATGAGGCCAGTAAAAACAAGGCACACTGGGTTCAGCATCATCATCACTACAGCGGCACGCGCGAGAAGTCTACATATCGAGGGGGCTATGGAGAAAAAGACGTGTCAAGTGTGTCTGAGCGAGGCACACACACACAATGTTTGAGAGAGAAACCAATTGACGGATTAAGATCAGATCGAGTTGTCACCCTTCTGCTGTCATTGTTGGGGTGGGGGGTGGGTAGGGGGAGGTAGAGAAAGACGTATCAAGAGTGTGCGCGGTAGGCACAGAGGCACAACTAGCGAGTGTGTGTGTATGTGTGTGTATTTGAAAGAGGAGTAGATAGATTACTATCAAGATCGAGGTGCCACCCTACTCCTTCGGTGTCGGGTAGTGTGTGTATGTGTGTGTGTGTGTTTGAGAGAGAAGCCAGTTGATAGATTAGTATCAAGATCGAGGTGTCACCCTACTCCTTCGGTGTCAGGAAGTGTGTGTGTGTGGGTGTGTGTGGGGGGGGGGGCAGTGACACTTACATATCTCTACTCTTATAAAAAACAGAGTTGGTCATGATGGTGTTCCCGCCATCCTCGAATATAGGCCATCCGATTTATATCCGACGGATACGAAGGAAACTATGGAAATTTTGTAAAAAGATATCCACACCCCTCTCCACATTTGCAAATAAGGCATTCCCCCGTTCATCCTTTTCTCCCACAAGATAAACTACTCATACAAATGCATCTTGATGTTCCGTGAAACGCATGGGCATCTTGCTAGTAGGGAGGAGTTTGTGTGACACATATCAAGCTATATTAAGGGATAGGTAGATAGCATGTGTGCGAGGCATACTTAAAGCATCACCAAGATAAACAAACGGTGTGCATGCAAGTGCCGGAAAAAATGAAGCGAGAAACAATGTGTACACGCGCGCGCGCGTGTGTGTGTGTGTGTGAGAGAGAGAGAGAGAGAGAGAGAGAGAGAGAGAAATCTCAAAACAAAAGGTGCTTTGCTGGAATCCCATTGTATGTATTCATATGGTTCCGGAACTCGAGTTAACCTTAGGCATATGTGTGAGAGACATAATTATACTTTGAGACATTAGTGGCTGTGGGTGGGCGGAATTAAAGGGGTGGGCGTGTTCGACAGAGAGAGCGTGTGTGTTTCTGTGTGAGAGACTTGTAGGACGGGGTAGAAAGACGAATTCTAACCTTGATAGAGGGAGATAAATACATGAAGTGCGCGTGTGTGATTCCGATGCCCATAAGGAAATGAGATATGTATGCGTGTGAGAGAGATTGCACAATTCATTCACGTATCACTATCTAGCGATCGTGGACGTGCATTGCTTGAACATAAATCAATATCTACTTCGTATCGTGGCCAAAGGTACAATATCGATTCAACGCTATAAAGATTGGACACTCACATATCACATTTTTTCCTATCTAAATAAACCTTTTCAGTTGTGCATGCCAAAGTTACAGTGATGTTTCTTCAAACAACCAATGTAGCTATCCTGTACATGCACCATTGTTACTCTTGCATTCAAATTCATTAGTCTTGGATGATTTAAGGTTCTATTATGAAGTAATATATGTAATATTCATATATGAATTCAACGGGTACGCAATTTATGAAATGGAGGCTATGTAATCATATGTGGTAACACTTTTAAGTAGCGGACTACAATATCCATTTCTTTTGTGGGACTACAATATCCATTTCTTTTTGTGCGCCTCTACACTAACACGTCAATGCATTATGTTTAAAGTAAATAACCAATGGCACTAAATTATCTATTTACACGAGAAATACACAGGCTGAGCGTTTGATCCCT
Organism: Triticum aestivum; assembly: GCF_018294505.1. Taxonomy (NCBI): domain Eukaryota; kingdom Viridiplantae; phylum Streptophyta; class Magnoliopsida; order Poales; family Poaceae; genus Triticum; species Triticum aestivum. The sequence continues at coordinate 307,188,586 of NC_057795.1, read as the reverse complement.
TTTTTTGTGAACGCGCCTCTACACCCGTACGATTGGCCGCGCCCGTGTGAACGTCCAAGTTATCGGCGCATCATCCCGAGTTATTGTATTTTTTTCTGGGGTGGACTTCACACCAGTTATTAACTGCTGACGCATGCCCCGTGTACACAGTCTCGCATGACCTTCTCGCTAGCACGGTCCTAAATTAGTTGAAACTGGATACGAACGATCCCGCGGGCGGCAAAATCTCCCGCCTCCTTCTAAAATTTCCGCCACCTAGTCTTTAGCATGCGAAATTCCCCTATTGTCCTTGGTGCACAGAGATGAATAGTTACAATACCGCCCTCATCTACATACTAGGTCGGGGCTGCTTTGGTAACTTCCGGTTCCCCCCACCACACGGCACCCCCATTTCCTCTCCCCTCCCACAAAAACGACTAACACCACAGCAGCGGAGCATCTTACATCACGCCGTTCGTACTTCATCGGCCTTTCTACCCCTCCCCACTCGAAACCCTAGACTGCTCATCCACCGGCGTACCAGAGCCAATTCACTGCCAGCGGCGTCCACCTCGCTGGATCTGCTTCTGCGGCCGCATCTACCCCTCCCACCTCCCCTAGAAACAAGTAGACTGCTCATCCACCACTGTACCACAACCCATTCAATGCCGGCCTTGTCCAGGACGCTGGATCTGCTTCGCTGATACTCTCGTCAACCGTAGCACATCTGCAATGGCTCATTCATACTCCCCACTGGAGACGCTTCGTCCACACACACCCGCAGCCGCCCCACCGACGCCCCCGTCGATGGCCTCAAATCCGCTTCCTCGCACCCTCATCCAACCTACTGGAGCAGCTTCTGACGCCCCGTCCACGGCCGCAGATCCGCATCATCGACACCATCCTTAACCCAACCACCGGAGCAGCTTCACCGACGCCCTCGTCCACGGCCACAGATCCACTTCGCCCACACCGTAGTCCACCCTACCGGAGCCGCTCCACAAACACCCTACTCGACGGTTCTAGATCTCCTTACCGGACCCCGAATCCCAGCGCAGCGTCATCACCCTTGACATTTCTAACATGATTCACACTGTCTGGCAAGATGCCAAGCACCCGCCACGGCCTAGGTACTTGTCACCTTTAAACCCGTCCAACATCACTTGCCCGATGTACTTCAAATATACTAATAGGTCGCTGTTACCTGTTATGCAGCTAGCAAAAAACTACAAGGACGATGTTTCTTCTGGATCTAACAGCTTGGCCAACCAAGATCCTGGACTGAGGCATTGCTATGATCTTGTAAGTGTGTGTCTCTCTCTCTCTTGTATTGTTGTGTGCCTGCCAGCGTGCTTTGCTAGGATTTTCGATGAGTAATCCCTTTGTGCAGACAATGATTTCTACTACTGGCTGCTAAATTAGATATGTAGATGTCATACATGATACTACCTCGTACCTCCATTCCTAAATATAAGTCTTTCTAGAGATTCTACTATAGGATACATACGGAGCAAAATGACTGAATGTACACTCGAAAATGCATCTATATACATTTGTATGTGGTCCATACTAGAATCTCTACAAAGACATATATTTAGGAACAAAGGAAGTACATTACACAAAATCGTAGGTGGCATGTAGGAATTCCAGTGCACTACATTAGGCTCCCTTAGAGTGCCTGCTAGTCTAGCACACAGAGTCATGGCTAGTTTTCGCTACGCACACAATCATTAATTGGTGGTTTAAATATGCGCAAGGGATATGCAATGTATTATCATGTAGAGATGTCTGAAATTAGCCGTGTTAACTTGTAGATAGGGTTACACAATGAAAAAGTACAAGATGTATGTGGCAATTTCAAGGAACATCACAAAAAAAGGAGAGGCAGCGGTGAGCCTATACATTGTGCTATGGTAGGTCACTCTTCCATTGCAATCATCGTGACATGTTATTTGTATGTCAGTTCTATTGGCCAAGTTTCTTAGCGATAGTTATTACGAGTTATACTAAGAAAATAAGCACCTGTGAATATAAGCTCCATGTAATAAGCCAACCAGTTCTTTTCATTGCCTTCCTTTTCAGCTTATCTGTGGTATGATCAATGAAAATTCTAGATTGCATTATATTTTTTCATTTTGCTGCCCATATGAAAATTAGTTTGACTTGCAAACATCACAAATTGAACCCAATGCAGTAATTAATATGATAGGAAAATAGACCATCACTATATGTTCAAAATGCAAATACAAAGATACCATCTACTTGGCACAATCTACTTTGGTCAATGTCTTCCATAGAGATCCAATTGCCTAATTTAAACAAAGAACGCATGACCCACATTTAAATGAAGAACAATTATTTATTGAAATTCGATGGTCCAAGTGGCTAGTTATTATCATATAGCAGCACCACCTGAAAGCATCATATAGCAGCAGCAACTCATAGAAACTCATCATACAGCAGCAGCAACAACAGTCGTGTGCAATTCATCATATACCAGCAGCAGCTCATAGCAATTCATCATACAGCAGTAGAAGGAGCAGCTCATAGCAATTCATCATATAGCAGCAACAGGAGCAACTCATAGCAATTCATCATACAGCAGCAGGAGGAGCAGCTTATAGCAACTAATCATATAGCAGCAGCAGCTAGCTCATAACAATTCATCATATAACAGCAGCAGGAGCGACTCATAGCAATGCATCTGAAAGCACAAGTGCTCCCTGGGTGATTTTGGTAATTAATGTCAACATATCTCTTGTTGGACTAATACTTTTATCTAGTACATTTCATATAAGTCCAACAGTGGAGTGGCATGGACAAGAGGATGAGGAACCCCTTCAAGATGCTAAGGACAAAGGATTGGCTCAAGCTCAAAGCTCAGGACTCTACATTTTCTATTTCAGTGATCCAAGATCATATTGAGTCCATAGGAAAGCCAATACTATTAAAAGGGGATGAGGTGTTGCTTAATGGATTGCTTGCTCAAATGCTTAGTGATATGCTCCAAAGCCCTCAACCACTTTCTCATATCCACATATGTCTCAAACCAAAAGTCAAACTCGGCCCCACCGATTTGATCTATCCGGCGCCCCCGAGTTCACTTGACATAGCCACTGCCAGAAACCCTAATCAATTCGATCTCACCGATGGGATCTCGGTCTCACCGAGATGGCTTGCAAACTCTCTGTTGCCTATTGCAATAATTTCGGTCTCACTGAGATATGCAATCGGTCCCACCGAGTTTGCTTGACCAACTCTCCGTTTCTCTTATTACCAAAATCGGTCCCATCGAGTTTGTGTAATCGGTCAAACCGAGATGAGGTTTTACCCTAACCCTAGCACATCGGTCCTATCGAGTTGATCATATCGGTCCCACCAAAATGCCTAACAGTCACATTATGAACTAAATCGGTCTAACCGAGTTTTCTGATTTGGTCTCATCGAGTTTGGTAAATTGTGTGTAATGGTTAGATTTTGTGTGGAGACTATATATACCCCTCCACCCTCTCTTCATTCTGTTGGAAATATGCCCCAGAGGCAATAATAAATTAGTTATTATTATATTTCCTTGTTCATGATAATCGTTTATTATCCATGCTATAATTGTATTGATAGGAAACTCAGATACATGTGTGGATACATAGACAACACCATGTCCCTAGTAATCCTCTAGTAGACTAGCTCGTTGATCAATAGATGGTTACGGTTTCCTGACCATGGACATTGGATGTCGTTGATAACGGGATCACATCATTAGGAGAATGATGTGATGGACAAGACCCAATCCTAAGCCTAGCACAAAGATCGTAGTTCGTATGCTAAAGCTTTTCTAATGTCAAGTATCATTTCCTTAGACCATGAGATTGTGCAACTCCCGGATACCGTAGGAATGCTTTGGGTGTACCAAACGTCACAACGTAACTGGGTGGCTATAAAGGTGCACTACAGGTATCTCCGAAAGTGTCTGTTGGGTTGGCACGAATCGAGACTGGGATTTGTCACTCCGTGTAAACGGAGAGGTATCTCTGGGCCCACTCGGTAGGACATCATCATAATGTGCACAATGTGACCAAGGGGTTGATCACGGGATGATGTGTTACGGAACGAGTAAAGAGACTTGCCGGTAACGAGATTGAACAAGGTATCGGTATACCGACGATCGAATCTCGGGCAAGTACAATACCGTTAGACAAAGGGAATTGTATACGGGATTGATTGAGTCCTTGACATCGTGGTTCATCCGATGAGATCATCGTGGAACATGTGGGAGCCAACATGGGTATCCAGATCCCGCTGTTGGTTATTGACCGGAGAACGTCTCGGTCATGTCTGCATGGTTCCCGAACCCGTAGGGTCTACACACTTAAGGTTCGATGACGCTAGGGTTATAAAGGAAGTTTGTATGTGGTTACCGAATGTTGTTCGGAGTCCCGGATGAGATCCCGGACGTCACGAGGAGTTCCGGAATGGTCCGGAGGTAAAGATTTATATATGGGAAGTCCTATTTTGGCCACCGGAAAATGTTCGGGATTTTTCGGTATTGTACCGGGAAGGTTCTAGAAGGTTCCGGAGTGGGGCCCACCTGCATGGGGGACCCACATGAACGTGGGTAGTGGGGGCAAGGCCCCACACCCCTGGTCAAGGCGCACCAAGATCCCCCCTTAGAAGGAATAAGATCATATCCCGAAGGGATAAGATCAAGATCCCTAAAAAGGGGGATAACAATCGGTGGGGAAGGAAATGATGGGATTTCTTTCCTCCCACCTTTGCCAACGCCCCAATGGACTTGGAGGGCAAGAAACCAGCCCCCTCCACCCCTATATATAGTGGGGAGGCGCATGGGAGCTTACACGCTTCCCTGGCGCAGCCCTCCCCTCTCCCAAGTACTCTCCTCTCTCCCGCGGTGCTTGGCGAAGCCCTGCAGGATTGCCACGCTCCTCCACCACCACCACGCCGTCGTGCTGCTGCTGGATGGAGTCTTCCTCAACCTCTCCCTCTCTCCTTGCTGGATCAAGGCATGGGAGACGTCACCGGGCTGTACGTGTGTTGAACGCGGAGGTGCCGTCCGTTCGGCACTAGGATCTCCGGTGATTTGGATCACGACGAGTACGACTCCTTCAACCCCGTTCTCTTGAACGCTTCCGCTTAGCGATCTACAAGGGTATGTAGATGCACTCTCCTTCCCCTTGTTGCTGGTTTCTCCATAGATAGATCTTGGTGACACGTAGGAAAATTTTGAATTTCTGCTACGTTCCCCAACAGTGGCATCATGAGCTAGGTCTATGCGTAGATTCTTTGCACGAGTAGAACACAAAGTAGTTGTGGGCGTTGATTTTGTTCAATATGCTTACCGTTACTAGTCCAATCTTGTTTCGACGGTATTGTGGGATGAAGCGGCCCGGACCGACCTTACACGTACTCTTACGTGAGACAGGTTCCACCGATTGACATGCACTTGGTGCATAAGGTGGCTAGCGGGTGCCAGTCTCTCCCACTTTAGTCGGAACGGATTCGATGAAAAGGGTCCTTATGAAGGGTAAATAGCAATTGACATATCACGTTGTGGTTTTTGCGTAGGTAAGAAACGTTCTTGCTAGAAACCCATAGCAGCCACGTAAAACATGCAAACAACAATTAGAGGACGTCTAACTTGTTTTTGCAGGGTATGCTATGTGATGTGATATGGCCAAGAAGAATGTGATGAATGATATGTGATGTATGAGATTGATCATGTTCTTGTAATAGGAATCACGACTTGCATGTCAATGAGTATGACAACCGGCAGGAGCCATAGGAGTTCTCTTAATTTATTGTATGACCTGCGTGTCATTGGACAACGCCATGTAATTACTTTACTTTATTGCTAACCAGTAGCCATAGTAGTAGAAGTAATAAGTTGGCAAGACAACTTCATGGAGACACGATGATGGAGATCATGGTGTCATGCCGGTGACGATGATGATCATGGAGCCCCGAAGATGGAGATCAAAAGGAGCAATATGATATTGGCCATATCATGTCACTATTTGATTGCATGTGATGTTTATCATGTTTATGCATCTTGTTTACTTAGAATGACGGTAGTAAATAAGATGATCCCTTACAAAATTTTTCAAGAAGTGTTCTCCCCTAACTGTGCACCGTTGCTAAAGTTCGTCGTTTCGAAGCACCACGTGATGATCGGGTGTGATAGATCCTTACGTTCACATACAACGGGTGTAAGACAGTTTTACACATGCAAAACACTTAGGGTTAACTTGACGAGCCTAGCATGTACAGACATGGCCTCGGAACACAGAGACCGAAAGGTCGAGCATGAGTCGTATAGTAGATACAATCAACATGAAGATGTTCACCGATGATGACTAGTCCGTCTCACGTGATGATCGGACACGGCCTAGTTGACTCGGATCATGTAATCACTTAGATGACTAGAGGGATGTCTATCTGAGTGGGAGTTCATAAGATGAACTTAATTATCCTGAACATAGTCAAAAGATCTTTGCAAATTATGTCGTAAGCTCGCGCTTTAGTTCCACTGTTTAGATATGTTCCTAGAGAAAATATAGTTGAAAGTTGACAGTAGCGATTATGCGATCAGTAGAAAGCTTATGTCCTTAATGCACCGCTCAGTGTGCTGAACCCCAAACGTCGTTTGTGGATGTTGCGAACATCGGACATACACGTTTTGATAACTACGTGATAGTTCAGTTAAACGGTTTAGAGTTGAGGCACCAAAGACGTTTTCGAAACGTCGCGGAACATATGAGATGTTTCGAGGGCTGAAATTGGGATTTCAGGCTCGTGCCCACGTCAAGAGGTATGAGACCTCCGACAATTTTCTTAGCCTGCAAACTAAGGGAGAAAAGCTCAATCGTTGAGCTTGTGCTCAGATTGTCTGAGTGCAACAATCACTTGAATCGAGTGGGAGTTGATCTTCCAGATGAGATAGTGATGTTTCTCCAAAGTCATTGCCACCAAGCTGCTAGAGCTTCGTGATGAACTATAACATATCAGGGATAGATATGATGATCCTTGAGGTATTCGCGATGTTTGACACCGCGAAAGTAGAAATCAAGAAGGAGCATCAATTGTTGATGGTTGGTGAAACCACTAGTTTCAAGAAGGGCAAGGGCAAGAAGGGATACTTCATGAAACGGCAAATCAGCTGCTGCTCTAGTGAAGAAACCCAAGGTTGAACCCAAACCCGAGACTAAGTGCTTCTGTAATAAGGGGAACAACCACTGGAGCAGAATTACCCTAGATACTTGGTAGATGAGAAGGCTGGCAAGGTCGATAGAAGTATATTGGATATACATTATGTTAATGTGTACTTTACTAGTACTCCTAGTAGCACCAGGGTATTAAGATACCGGTTCGGTTGCTAAGTGTTAGTAACTCGAAATAAAAGAGCTACGGAATAAACGGAGACTAGCTAAAGGTGAGCTGACGATATGTGTTGGAAGTGTTTCCAAGTTTGATGTGATCAAACATCGCACGCTCCCTCTACCATCAAGATTAGTATTAAACCTGAATAATTGTCATTTGGTGTTTGCGTTGAGCATAGACATGATTGGATTATGTCTATCGCAATACGGTTATTCATTTAAGGAGAATAATGGTTACTCTATTTATTTGAATAATACCTTCAATGGTCTTGCACCTAAAGGAATGGTTTATTGAATCTCGATCGTAGTGAGACACATTTTCATGCCAAAAGATATAAGATAGTAATGATAGTACCACTTACTTGTGGCACTGCCATGTAAGTCATATTGGTATAAAACGCATGAAGAAGCTCCATGTTGATGGATCTTTGGACTCACTCGTTTTGAAAAGTTTGAGACATGCGAACCATGTCTATTGGTGTATACGCATGAAGAAACTCCATGCAGATGGATCGTTTGGACTCACTTGATTTTGAATCACTTGAGATATGCAAATTATACCACATGGGCAAGATGACTAAAAAGCCTCGTTTTTCAGTAAAATGGAACAAGATAGCAACTTGTTGGAAGTAACACATTTTGATGTGTGCAGTCCAATGAGTGCTGAGGCATGCAGTGAATATCGTTATGTTCTTACTTCACAGATGATTCGAGTAGATGTTGAGTATATTTACTTGATGAAACAAAAGTCTGAATTATTGAATGGTTCAAGTAATTTCAGAGTGAAGTTGAAGATCATCGTGACAAGAGGATAAAATGTCTATGATATGATCATAGAGATGAGTATCTGAGTTACGAGTTTGGCACACACAATTAAGACTTTGTGGAAATTGTTTCACAATTAATACCGCCTGGAACACCATAGTTTGATGGTGTGTCCGAACATCATAGTTGCACCCTATTGGACATGGTGCGTACCATGATGTCTCTTATCGAATTACCACTATTGTTTATGGGTTAGGCATTAGAGACAACCACATTTACTTTAAATAGGGCACCATGTAATTCCGTTGAGATGACACCGTATGAACTATGGTTTAGAGAAACCTAAGCTGTCATTTCTTAAAGGTTTGGGGCTGCGACGCTTATGTGGAAAAGTTTTAGGTTGATAAGCTCGAACCCAAAGCGGATAAAATGCATCTTCATAGGACACCCAAAACAGTTGGGTATACCTCCTAATTCAGATCCGAAAACAATAGGATTGTTTCTTGAATCGGGTCCTTTCTCGAGGAAAAGTTTGTCTCGAAAAGTTGAGTGGGAGGATGGTGGAGACTTGATAGGTTATTGAACCGTCACTTCAACAAGTGTGTAGCAGGGCACAGGAAGTTGTTCCTGTGGCACCTACACCAATTGAAGTAGAAGCTTATGATAGTGATCATGAAGTTTGGATCAAGTCACTACCGTACCTCGTAGGGTGACAAGGATGCGTACTACTTTAGAGTGGTACAGTAATCCTGTCTTGAAGGTCATGTTGCTAGACAACAATGAACCTACGAGCTATGGAGAAGCGATGGTGGGCCCAAATTCCGACAAATGGTTAGAAGCCATGAAATCCGAGATAGGATCCATGTATCAGAACAAAGCATGGACTTTGGTGGACTTGCCCGATGATCGGCAAGCCATTGAGATAAATGGATCTTTAAGAAGAAGACGGACGTGGACGGTAATGTCACCGTCTATGAAGCTCGACTTGTGGCGAAGAGTTTTTCACAAGTTCAAGGAGTTGACTACGATGAGATTTTCTCATCCGTAGCGATGCTTAAGTCCGTCGGAATCATGTTAGCATTAGCTGCATTTATGAAATCTGGCAGATGGATGTCAAAACGAGTTTCCTTACCAGTTTTCGTAAGGAAAGGTTGTATGTGATACAATCCGAAAGTTTTTGTTGATCCTAAGGATGCTAAAAGGTATGCTGGCTCCAGCGATCCTTCTAATGACTGGAGTAAGCATCTCGGAGTTGGAATATGTGCTTTGATAAGATGATCAAAGAATTTTGTTTATACAAAGTTTATGAGAAACTTGTATTTCCAAAGAAGTGAGTGGGAGCACTATAGAATTTCTGATGAGTATATGTTGTTGACATATTGTTGATCAGAAATGATGTAGAATTTTCTGTAAAGCATATAGGGTTATTTGAAAAGTGTTTTTCAAGTGAAAACCTGGTTTAAGCTACTTGAACATTGAGCTTCAAGATCTATGAGGATAGATCAAAAACCGCTTAATGGTACTTTCAAATGAGCATATACCTTGACATGATCTTGAAGGTGTTCAAGATGGATCAGTCAAAGAAGGAGTTCTTGCCTGAGATGTAAGGTATGAAGTTAAGACTTAAAGCTCGACCACGGCATAAAAGAGAGAAAGGACGAAGGTCGTCCCCTATGCTTTGGACGTAGGCTCTACATATGCTATGCTATGTACCGCACCGGAAGTGTGCCTTGCCATGAGTCAGTCAAGGGGGACAAGAATGATCCAGGAATGGATCATTGGACAGCGGTCAAAATTGTCCTTGGAGTAAATAAGGACATGTTTCTCGATTATGGAGGTGATAAAGAGTTCGGCGTAAAGGGTTACGTCGATGCAAGCTTTAACACCTATCCGAGTGACTCTGAGTAGCAAACCGGATACGTATAGTGGAGCAACCATTTGGAATAGCTCCAAGTGGAGCGTGGAAGCAGCATTTACAATATGACCTAGAGATTTGCGAAGTACATACGGATCTGAATGTTGCAGACCCGTTGACTAAAACCTCTCTTGCAAGCAAAACATGATCAAACCCCAGAACTCATTGAGTCTTAATCACATGATGATGTGAACTAGTTTAGTGACACTAGTAAACTCTTTGGATGTTGGTCACATGGCGATGTGACCTGTGAGTGTTAATCACATGGCGATGTGAACTAGATTATTGACTCTAGTGCAAGTGGGAGACTGTTGGAAATATGCCCTAGAGGCAATAATAAATTAGTTATTATTATATTTCCTTGTTCATGATAATCGTTTATTATCCATGCTATAATTGTATTGATAGGAAACTCAGATACATGTGTGGATACATAGACAACACCATGTCCCTAGTAAGCCTCTAGTAGACTAGCTCGTTGATCAATAGATGGTTATGGTTTCCTGACCATGGACATTGGATGTCGTTGATAACGGGATCACATCATTAGGAGAATGATGTGATGGACAAGACCCAATCCTAAGCCTAGCACAAAGATCGTGTAGTTCGTATGCTAAAGCTTTTCTAATGTCAAGTATCATTTCCTTAGACCATGAGATTGTGCAACTCCCGGATACCATAGGAATGGTTTGGGTGTACAAACGTCACAACGTAACTGGGTGGCTATAAAGGTGCACTACAGGTATCTCCGAAAGTGTCTGTTGGGTTGGCACGAATCGAGACTGGGATTTGTCACTCCGGTAAACGGAGAGGTATCTCTGGGCCCACTCGGTAGGACATCATCATAATGTGCACAATGTGACCAAGGGGTTGATCACGGGATGATGTGTTACGGAACGAGTAAAGAGACTTGCCGGTAACGAGATTGAACAAGGTATCGGTATACCGACGATCGAATCTCGGGAAAGTACAATACCGTTAGACAAAGGGAATTGTATACGGGATTGATTGAGTCCTTGACATCATGGTTCGTCCGATGAGATCATCGTGGAACATGTGGGAGCCAACATGGGTATCCAGATCCCACTGTTGGTTATTGATCGGAGAACGTCTCGGTCATGTCTGCATGGTTCCCGAACCCGTAGGGTCTACACTTAAGGTTCGATGACGCTAGGGTTATAAAGGAAATTTGTATGTGGTTACCGAATGTTGTTCAGAGTCTCGGATGAGATCCCGGACGTCACGAGGAGTTCCGGAATGGTCCGGAGGTAAAGATTTATATATGGGAAGTCCTATGTTGGCCACCGGAAAATGTTTGGGATTTTTCGGTATTGTACCGGGAAGGTTCTAGAAGGTTCCGGAGTGGGGCCCACCTGCATGGGGGACCCACATGAACGTGGGTAGTGGGGTAAAGGCCCCACACCCCTGGTCAAGGCGCACCAAGATCCCCCTCTTAGAAGGAATAAGATCATATCCCGAAGGGATAAGATCAAGATCCCTAAAAAAGGGGGATAACAATCGGTGGGGAAGGAAATGATGGGATTTCTTTCCTCCCACCTTTGCCAACGCCCCAATGGACTTGGAGGGCAAGAAACCAGCCCCCTCCACCCCTATATATAGTGGGGAGGCGCATGGGAGCTACACGCTTCCCCTGGCGCAGCCCTTCCCCTCTCCCAAGTACTACTCCTCTTCTCCCGCGGTGCTTGGCGAAGCCCTGCAGGATTGCCACGCTTCTCCATCACCACCACGCCATCGTGTTGCTGCTGGATGGAGTCTTCCCCAACCTCTCCCTCTCTCCTTGCTAGATCAAGGCATGGGAGACGTCACCGGGTTGTACGTGTGTTGAACGCGGAGGTGCCGTCTGTTCGGCACTAGGATCTCCGGTGATTTGGATCACGACGAGTACGACTCCTTCAACCCCGTTCTCTTGAACGCTTCCCCTTAGCGATCTACAAGGGTATGTAGATGCACTCTCCTTCCCTCGTTGCTGGTTTCTCCATAGATAGATCTTGGTGACACGTAGGAAAATTTTGAATTTCTGCTACGTTCCCCAACACATTCATGGGGAAAGCCATCAGAACGTGCCTACACTTCCAGCATTCATTTTCTGAGAGAGAACTACCTACTCATGTGTTGAGGTCAAGATATTCCATGCCAACCACATCAATCTTGATATCTAGCCTTTCCCAAGTTGCTTTCCACTCAAATCATCTTTCCACCAAATCCAATCCTATGAGATTGAGAGCTGGGTGTTCGGGAGACTATCATTTGAAGCACAGGAGCAAGGAGTTCATCATCAACACACCATCTATTATGTTTTGGAGAGTGGTGTCTCCTAGATTGGTTAGGTGTCACTTGGGAGCCTCCGTCAAGATTGTGGAGTTGAACCAAGGAGTTTGTACAGGCAAGGAGATCACCTACTTCATGAAGATCTACCCTAGTGAGGCAAGACCTTCGTGGGCGATGGCCATGGTGGGATAGACAAGGTTGCTTCTTTGTGGACCCTTCGTGGGTGGAGCCCTCCGTGGAATCGCGCAACTGTTACCCTTCGTGGGTTGAAGTCTCCATCAACGTGGATGTACGATAGCACCACCTATCGGAACCACGCCAAAAATCTCCGTGTCTCCAATTGTGTTTGCACACTCCAATCCCATCCCTTTACATTCTTGCAATTTGCATACTTTACTTTCCGCTGCTCATATATTCTTGTCATGCTTGCTTGATATGTATTGCGAATGTTTAAACTTGTGCTTAAACTCCACCTCAACTTGAAGAACCTAAAAATTGCTACTTTTCTTGGTTGAGAGTCTATTCACCCCCCCTCTAGATACCTCTTCTCGATCCTTTCAACATCATATAATAGCAGCAGAAGCAACTCATAGCAATTCATCGTGTAGTGGATCAGAATGAAAATTTGGCAAAAAATCAAAGGAGATCCTTTCCTTGTTGGATGAGCTCATCCTTCAACAGCACCTCAAGGCCATGGCCTGGGAGGAGGGGAGGGGAATAAGGTGCCTTCTGCCATAGTGTGGCATCAGCTTTAATTGTGCGGCGCCCGCCGGAGTAGTGCGTTGTACGAACCACAGTGGAGCAGCAGCTGGAGCCATGAAAATGAGGGGCGGCGCCAGAGGGAGGAGCAGCCGGGGAGATATGCCCCTACCCGCTGACCATGTAGCCTAGCTAGATAGAGCATCGTCGAGGACCAGGCCAGATGGGACCAGTGGCCTCGGCTCGCTGGAGGAACCCTAGTGCTGCAGGCAGGGGATCGAGGTAGAAGGAAAGGGGAGAGGAGATGCAAGCGGGTAGGGCAATGAATGCTTGCGTGTTTGTTTTTACTTGAGGGCCAGGTGTGACGCGGGTGTGAACAGTTGCATTTTGAGTGTAATATTGGCAGACAACAGAGTCATTTCACTATTCCCCTTCCCTTCAATTTTTAGTGAGCTTCTACCCGAAACACCCCCTCCAAAGCGAAATAAGTTAAGCCCAAGCCCATAACTCAAAAATGACTTCTTTACATATTTTATGGCTTATTTTGACAATAAGCCCTGAAAAGGCGGAATCGAACCGGCCCTTAACCTGCAATTCAATTGTGCGTGCAATGATGAATCACTCCTGCCTGTTGTAGTGTACATTTAGGCATCATCATACATGGCATAACCTAATACATGTGCATTCCATTGTAGAATCTGGAATATGCAATGTTTATGTTAGTTCATACGTTGCGCATGATGTTTAAATGCCCCTTAAATCTGGTCAGTCTAGTGATGGCCTTTAAGCCTCCTTCTTTGCTTCTTTTCTTGATATGTAAGATTTGCTCACACATCTGTTCAATTGCTTGTTTGCATCAGCCAGCCATACTAGGACTGTTTGCTTTGATTACTTGTTGTTCTTGACCTAACACTCTAACAGAGCTTGTCAACGATTTAAACACTAAGGGTTGCTGTAGTGAGGCCTTGTCTAACTCATAGGTGACATAAAGGTTTGGTTGTACACTAAAGTAGGCTCTCCAAGAGTACCTAGAGATCCAGTTCGAAGGTATGCCTAGGTTTTACATAGTGCAGACATAGTAAATGCTCATTTCATTGTGTGCAAGTGCAAGAGATGTGGCATGTTTTATTATGTGGTGTTGTTTTGTTATAATCTCATCCTTTTGTGTTGTTCACAGACTGGAAAGTATGCATATTTATCTTCCAAGGAGACGAGTAACTAGTCTGTGTCACCTTGCAGAGGGGGTGCAATGAAGATAAGATTGAGATTTTCCAAGTACAAGATGTTAGGAAGGAGCCTTGCAAGAGAAGTAGGAGCTGCGCTGAGCCTGTTCAACTAGTTAAGGTAAGTCACTGTATCCAACTCAACAATTCAATTCCTTGTTTGTTTCAGGCATAGTTAATTTGCTCTTTTCAATTGCTTTATTTGTGGTTAGTTAATGAGATGCCCAAACAATAATGCCTCATGTTGGGTACTTGTATAACTATTAGTTGACATAATTAAAGGCCTTACCATTTAATTACTCTACCGAAGTGTGCCTGAAGCTTTGAAGTCTATTAACCAACTATTATTGCATGAGGCTCACAATCTAGTTTATACTAGGCTAATTATTGCATAGTTTTGCTTGCTGTAGTAAGTTTGTATGAATCCCTCTGCTGTTCATTATGCTCCCTAAGACTTTAAATTAGCTACAGAATGGCCAACTGCTTGCTTACTTATACACAACGTCATGTCTAAATTTGTAACTTGTCTGTGTTTTGGATTGGGCCCCAACATCATGCTCCTCTAGTGAGCTAAGAGAGACTTCATTACATAACGAGTAAATAGACTTGCCGATAACGAGATTGAACTAGGTATAATGATACCGACGATCGAATCTCAGGCAAGTAACATCCCAATGGCAAGGGGAACAACGTATGTTGTTATGCGGTTTGACCGATAAAGATCTTCGTAGAATATGTAGGAGCAAATATGAGCATCCAGGTTCCGCTATTGGTTATTGATAGGAGATGAGTCTCGGTCATGGCTACATAGTTCTCGCACCCGTAGGGTCCGCACGCTTAAAGTTCGATGACGATTTGTATTATGAGTTATGTGTTTTGATGACCGAAGTTTGTTCAGAGTCCCAGATGAGATCACGGACATGACGAGGAGTCTCGAAATGGTTGAGACATAAATATTGATATATTGGAAGGCTATATTCGGACATCGGAATGGTTCCGGAGAAGTTCGGGTATTTTCTGGAGTACGGGGAGGTTATCGGAACCCCCCGGGGAGTTAATAGGCCTTAGTGGGCCTTAGTGGGAAGGAGAGGCAGCGTCCAGGAGGTGGCGCCCTCCCCAAGTCCAGTCCAAATTGGACAAGGGGTTGGGGGCGCGGCCCCCCTCTCCCTTCCTTCCCCCTTCTCCTTTAGGTGGAAACCTACTAGCACTTGCAGTCCTAGTAGGATTCCCCTTCTCTCGGCGCGCCTAGCTTGGCCGGCCGGCCTCCCCTCCCTCCTTTATATACGGGGCAGGGGGCATCCTAGAACACACCAAGTTTTTCCTTAGCCGTGTGCGGTGCCCCCCCTCCATAGTTACACACCTCGATCATATCGTTGTAGTGCTTATGCGAAGCCCTGCACCGGTAACATCATCATCACCATCACCACACCGTCATGCTGACAGAACTGACCCTCGTCCTCAACTGGATCAAGAGCATGACGGACGTCGTCGGCCTGAATGTGTGCTGAACGCGGAGGTGCCGTACGTTTGGTACTTGGATTGGTTGGATCGCGAAGACGTTCAAGTACATCAACCGCGTTACTAAACGCTTCCGCTTTTGGTCTACGAGGGTACGTGGACACACTATCCCCTCTTGTTGCTATGCATCTCCTAGATAGATCTCGCGTGATCGTAGGAACATTTTCAAATTACATGCTGCGTTCCCCAACAGTGGCATCTGAGCCAGGTCTATGTGTAGATGTTTTATGCACGAGTAGAACACAAAGAGTTGTGGGCGATAATAGTCATACTACTTACCACCAACGTCTTACTTTCATTTGGCAGTATTGTTGGATGAATCGGCCCGAACCGACATTACATGACCGCGTTCATGAGACTGTTTCTATTGACGTGCTTTCGCACATAGATGGTTGGCGGGTGTCTGTTTCTCCAACTTTAGTTGAATCGAGTTTGACTATGGCCGGTCCTTGTTGAAGGTTAAAACAACAAACTTGCCGAAAAATCATTGTGGTTTTGATGTGTAGGTAAGAACGGTTCTTGCGAGAAGCCCGTAGCAGCCACGTAAAATTTGCAACAACAAAGTAGAGGACATCTAACTTACAGGGCTTGCTGTGATGAGATATGGTCAAGACATGATGTGATATAAATTGTTGTATGAGATGATCATGTTTTGTAACAGAGTTATCGGCAACTGGCAGGAGCCATATGGTTGTCGCTTTATTGTATGCAATGCAATCGCCATGTAACTGCTTTACTTTATCACTAAGCGGTAGTGATAGTCGTAGAGGCAATAGTTGGCGAGACAACAATGATGCTACGATGGAGACCAAGGTGTCGCGCCGGTGACGATGGAGATCATGACGATGCTTCGGTGATGGAGATCATAAGCACAAGATGATGATGGCCATATCATGTCACATATTTTGATTGCATGTGATGTTTATCTTTTATGCATCTTATTTTGCTTAGTACGCGGTAGCATTATAAGATGATCCCTTACTAAATTTCAAGGTATAAGTGTTCTCCCTGAGTATGCACCGTTGCTACAGTTCGTCGTGCCGAGACACCACATCATGATCGGGTGTGATAAGCTCTACGTCCACATACAATGGGTGCAAGCTAGTTTTGCACACGCAAAATACTCGGGTTAAACTTGACAAGCCTAGCATATGCAGATATGGCCTCGGAACACTGAGACCGAAAGGTCGAATGTGAATCATATAGTAGATATGATCAACATAGTGATGTTCACCATTGAAAACTACTGCATCTCACATGATGATCGGACATGGTTTAGTTGATTTGGATCACGTGATCATTTGGATGACTACAGGGATGTCTATCTAAGTGGGAGTTCTTAAGTAATATGATTAATTGAACTTTAGTTTATCATGAACTTAATCCTGATAGTTATTTTGCATGTCTATGTTATTGTAGATCAATGGCTCGTGCTACCGTTCCTTTGAATTTTAATGCGTTCCTAGAGAAACCTAAGTTGAAAGATGATGGTAGAAATTACACGGACTGGGTCCGTAACTTGAGGATTATCCTCATTACTGCATAGAAGAATTACATCCTAGAAGCACCGCTAGGTGCAAGGCCTGCTGCAGACGTTAGGAATGTCTGGTAGAGCAAAGCTGATGACTACTCGATAGTTCAGTGTGCCATGCTTTACGTCTTAGAGTCGGGACTTCAAAGATGTTTTGAATGTCATGGAGCATATGAGATGTTCCAAGAGTTGAAGTTAATATTTCAAGCAAATGCCCGAGTTAATAGATATGAAGTCTCCAACAAGTTCTATAGCTGTAAAATGCAGGAGAATAGTTCTGTCAGTGAACACATACTCAGAATGTCTAGGGACCATAACCACTTGACTCAGCTGGGAGTTAATCTTCCTGATGATAGTGTCATTGACAGAGTTCTTCAATCACTGCCACCAAGCTATAAAGGCTTCATGATGAACTATAATATGCAAGGGATGAACAAGACAATTCTCGAGCTCTTCACAATGCTAAATGCTACGGAGGTAGAAATCAAAAAGGAACATCAAGTGTTGATGGGCAACAAGACCACTAGTTTCAAGAAAAAGGGCAAAGGAAAGAAGGGGAACTTCAAGAAGAACGGCAAGAAAGTTGTTGCTTAGGAGAAGAAACCCAAGTCTGTACCTAACCCTGAAACTGAGTGCTTCTACTGCAAAGGGATTTGACACTGGAAGCGAAACTGCCTCAAGCATTTGGCGGATAAGAAGGATGGCAAAGTGAAAGGTATATTTGATATACATGTTATTGATGTGTACCTTACTAATGCTCGTAGTAGCGCCTGGGTATTTGATACTAGTTCTGTTGCTCATATTTGCAACTCAAAACAGGGGCTACGGATTAAATGAAGATTGGCTAAGGACAAGATGACAATGCCCGCCGGGAATGGTTCCAAGGTCGATGTGATCGTCGTCGGCACGCTACCTCTACATCTACCTTCGGGATTAGTTTTAGACCTGAACAATTGTTATTTGGTGCAGTGTTGAGCATGAACATTATATCTGGATCTTGTTTGATGCGAGCCGGTTATTGATTTAAACTAGAGAATAATGGTTGTTCTATTTATATGAGTAATATCTTTTATGGTCATGCACCCTCGTTGAGTAGTCAATTTTTATTGAATCTCGATCGTGGAGATATACATGTTCATAATATTGAAGCCAAAAGATGCAAAGATGATAATGATAGTGCAACTTATTTGTGGCACTGCCGTTTAGGTCATATTGGTGTAAAGCGCATGAAGAAACTCCATACTTATGGGCTTTTGGAATCACTTGATTATTAATCACTTGGTGCTTGCGAACCATGCCTCATGGGCAAGATGACTAAAACTCCATTCTCCGGAACAATGGAACGAGCTACTGACTTATTGAAATAATACATACCGATGTATGGGGTCCAATGAGTGTTGAGGCTCGTGGCAGGTATCGTTATTTTCTTACCTTCATAGATGATTTGAGCATATATGGGTATATCTACTTAATGAAGCATAAGTCTGAAACATTTGAAAAGTTCAAAGAATTTCAGAGTGAAGTGGAAAATCATTGTAACAAGAAAATAAAGTTTCTACGATCTGATCGTGGAGGAGAATATTTGAGTTACGAGTTTGGTCTTCATTTCAAACAATGTGGAATAGTTTCGCAACTCACGCCACCTGGAACACCACAGCGTAATGGTGTGTTCGAACGTAGTAACCGTACTTTATTGGATATGGTGTGATCTATGATGTTTCTTATTGATTTACCGCTATCATTTTGGTGTTATGCTTTAGAGATGACTGCATTCACGTTAAATAGGGCACCATCAAAATCCGTTGAGACAACGCCTTATGAACTGTGGTTTGGCAAGAAACCAAAGTTGTCATTTCTCAAAGTTTGCGGCTGCGATGCTTATGTGAAAAAGCTTCAACCTGATAAGCTCGAACCCAAATTGGAGAAGTGTGTTTTCATAGGATACCCAAAGGAAACTGTGGGGTACACCTTCTATCACAGATCCGAAGGCAAGATATTCGTTGCTAAGAATGGATCCTTTCTAGAGAAGGAGTTTCTCTCAAAAGAAGTGAGTGGGAGGAAAGTTGAGCTTGATGAGGTAATTGTACCTTCTCCCGAATTGGAAAGTAGTTCATCAAAGAAAACAGTTCCAGTGATTCCTACACCAATTAGTGAGGAAGCTAATGATGATCATCATGAAACTTCAGATCAAGTTACTACAGAACCTCGTACGTCTTCCAGAGCACGGTTGAAAGCACAAGTGCTCCCTAGGTGGTTTTGGTAATTAATGTCAACATATCTCTTGTTGGACTAACACTTTTATCTAGCATGTTTCAGATAAGTTCAACAATGGAGTGGCATGGACTAAAGGATATGGGAACTCCTTCAAGATGCTAAGGACAAAGGATTGGCTCAAGCTTCAAGCTCAAGACTCTTCATTTTATATTTTAGTGGTTCAAGATCACATTGAGTCTATAGGAAAAGCCAATACTATCAAGGAGGGATGAGGTGTTGTTAATGAGCCTCTTGCTTCATGTGCTTTGTGATATACTCCAAAACCCTCAGCTACTTTCCCACATCCACAAATGACCTAAACCCAAAGCCAAAATCGGTCACACCGATTCTTCCTATCCGGCGCCACCGATTCCAAAAGTCATAGCCACTGCCACAAACCCTAAGAAAATCGGTCTTACCGATAGGGATCTCCGTCTCACCGAGATGGGATTGTAATCTCTATGTGTATGTCCATTATCAAATCGGTCCCACCGAGTTTACCTGACCAACTCTCTGGAAAGCTTATTACCAAATCGGTCTCACTGAGTTTGTGTAATCGGTCTTACCGAGATTACGTTATGCCCTAACCCTAACCGAATCGGTCTCACCGAGATGCATGTTGGTCCCACCGAAAATCACTAACGGTCACTAGATTTACTAAATTGGTCCCACCGAGTTTGTTGATTCGGTCCCACCGAGTTTGGTAGATTGTGTGTAACGGTTAGATTTTGTGTGGAGGCTATATATACCCCTCCACCTCCTCTTCATTCGTGGAGAGAGCCATCAGAACGAACCTACACTTCCAACTTACCATTTCTGAGAGAGAACTACCTACTCATGTGTTGAGGCCAAGATATTCCATTCCTACCATATGAATCTTGATCTCTAGCCTTCCCCAAGTTGCTTTCCACTCAAATCTTCTTTCCACCAGATCCAAAACCTATGAGAGAGAGTTGAGTGTTGGGGAGACTATCATTTGAAGCACAAGAGCAAGGAGTTCATCATCAATGCACCATTTGTTACTTCTTGGAGAGTGGTGTCTCCTAGATTGGCTAGGTGTCACTTGGGAGCCTCCGACAAGATTGTGGAGTTGAACCAAGGAGTTTGTAAGGGCAAGGAGATCGCCTACTTCGTGAAGATCTACCGCAAGTGAGGCAAGTCCTTCGTGGGCGACGGCCATGGTGGGATAGACAAGGTTGCTTCTTCGTGGACCCTTCGTGGGTGGATCCCTCCGTGGACTCGCGCAACCGTTACCCTTCGTGGGTTGAAGTCTCCATTAACGTGGATGTACGATAGCACCACCTATCGGAACCACGCCAAAAACATATGTGTCTCCAATTGCGTTTGAATCCTCCAAACCCTTCCCTTTACTTTCTTGCAAGTTGCATGCTTTACTTTCCGCTGCTCATATACTCTTTGCATGCTTGCTTGGTATGTATTGTGATTGTTAAACTTGTGCCTAATCTCCACTTAAACCTAAGAAAACTTAAAATCTGCAACTTTGGTACTTAGTGTCTAATCATCCCCCCTCTATACACCTCTTCTCAAGGTCCTACAAGTGGTATCAGAGCTTTGGTCTCCATTGCTTTGGTTTAATCACCATTGGAGGAAGATGGATGATTCTACTATTGGGAGTCTTAGACATAGAGTGCCTATTCTTGATGGAGAGTATTTTCATGAATGGAAAAATGAGATGCTTGTTATCTTCAATCAATATCATTTGAACAAGTACATTGCTAACCCTTGTGCTCCTTGTGTTGATCCTATGCATCCTACCCATGATGAGTCAATTGACATGATTAGGAATCTTAGAACTGCCGAACTTATCAAAAGAGGATTGCCTAGAAATTTGATTGGATGTTTGACTACTTTCAAGTGTGCCTACACCATATGGAAATTTCTTGAGGAACGATTTCCCGATTATTCCTTGAAAATCTTGATGAAATTCTCCATAAGTCTATTGCTTTGAGTAAGATGAATACTAGTGATCCTAAGTTTGGTGATTGTCTATATGAGCTTACAAACCTTATGCGTGCCAAAGGAAATGTTGGTATTATTAGTGATATCATTTCCGAAGCTACAAAAATTCATAAGCAAGATCATTGTCAAACTCATTCTAATGAGTCACCCTCTCTAGGACTTGATCCACCACATGACGATGTTGAACATGGATACTACGATGAGGATGATGATAGTGACTTCGATCTTGATGATGCAATGAGACATTTTGGTCTTATGGCAAATCTTCGGGGATATATGTCAGGAGGAAAGGAATGGGTTCTTGATAGTGGATGTACCGATCACATGACCGGAGATAAAGACATGTTTCGTGAGCTTGCTGATAATGATAGTCCTCTAAAGTATGTCACTTTCGGTGACAACTCAAAGGGTAAGGTGGTTGGCCTCGGTAAGGTGGCCATATCACATGATAGCTCCATACAAAATGTCATGCTCGTTGAATCTCTTGGACACAACTTACTTTCAGTATCTAGACTTGCTGATTTCGGTTTCAATGTTCTATTTACTGAAGTAGATTGCCAAGTGTTTCGTCGAGACAATCATAAAATGGTCTTTACCGGTGTGCGTAGAGGTGATCTATACATTGTTGATTTCACTAAAAAGGCTCAACCTAAAACTTGCTTCATTGCTAAATCCTCAAAAGGTTGGTTATGGCATAGAAGACTAGGACATGTTGGTATGCGAAACCTTGACAAGCTTATTAAAGGAAATCATATCCTCGGAGTTAACGATGTCATTTTTGATAAGGATAGACTTTGCAGTGCTTGTCAGGCAGGTAAACAGGTTGGAGGAAGACATCCCGTGAAGAACATCATGACCACAATGAGGCCACTCGAGCTACTTCACATGGATCTTTTCGGTCCCAACTCTTATAAGAGTCTCGGTGGAAATTCTTTTGGTCTAGTCATAGTTGATGATTTTTCAAGATTTACGTGGGTGTTCTTTCTCGATGATAAATCGCAGGTCCAAAAAATCTTCAAAAACTTCGCTAGGAAGGCCCAAAATCAATTTGAAGTGAAGATCAAGAAGGTTCGCAGCGACAATGAAACGGAATTCAAGAACACAAATGTGGACACCTTTCTTGACGAAGAAGGGATTTCACATGAGTTCTCGGCTGCGTACACACCTCAACAAAACGGAGTTGTTGAGAGGAAGAACCGGACGCTCATCGAAATGGCAAGAACGATGCTTGATGAGTACAAGACGCCGAAGCACTTTTGGGCGGAAGCGGTTGAGACAGCTTGTCATGCAACAAATCGCTTGTATCTTCACAAGCTACTCGGCAAGACGACATACGAGCTCCTCACCAGTAACAAACCCCAAGTTGGATACTTTCGAGTATTCGGCTCAAAGTGCTACATTCTTGATAAGCATCGTCGTTCTAAATTTGCTCCTAAATCTCATGAAGGTTTCTTACTAGGTTATGGCTCAAACTCTCACACTTACAGTGTCTACAACAATTTCACCCGAAAGGTTGAAGAGACGGTAGATGTGAAGTTTGATGAATCTAACGGCTCGCAAGTAGAGCAATTGCCAATTGATGTAGGTGACAAAGATCCTTGGGAAGCAATTCAAGACTTGTCTATTGGCAAGGTTCATCCAACGGAGGTGAAGGAGAGTACCTCGTCCGTCCAAGTGGTAGATTCTACTTCACAACAAGGTGAACCAAGAGTTGATACGGAAGCATCCACAAGTGGGACACACCAAGAAGAAGAAAACGAGGAAGTGCATCAAGATGAACGTCAGCAACCTCCCTCTCCACCATGACAAGAGAACGACAACGCCAACAATGAAGAAGGCCAAGAAGAAGAAGAACAAGATGAAGGAGATGTTCAACGAAGACCCAAGCAAAAGCTTTCGCGAGTTCGAGCAAGAGTTGCTAAAGATCATCCCGTCGAGCAAATCTATAATGACATTCAAACCGGGAGAATCACTCGCTCTAAAACTCGTTTAGCTAACTTTTGTGAAAACTATTCTTTCATCTCTAGCATTGAACCTATGAAGGTTGAAGAAGCATTGGAAGATCCGGATTGGATAAATGATATGCATGAAGAGCTACATAACTTTGAAAGGAATCAAGTTTGGACATTGGTCGAGAAGCCCGACAACAACCACAACGTCATCGGTATCAAATGGGTGTTTCGCAACAAGCAAGATGAAGATGGATAATTAGTTTGCAACAAAGCACATCTCGTCGCCCAAGGCTACACACAAGTCGAAGGTATGGACTATGGTGAGACTTACGCCCCCGTTGCTAGACTTGAGTCCATTCGCATCTTACTTGCCTATGCTAATCATCATGATATCACCTTGTACCAAATGGGCATTAGAAGTGCTTTTCTAAATGGTGAAATAGAGGAGGTAGTTTATGTTAAGCAACCTCCCGACTTTGTCAATCCTAAGAAACCCAATCACGTTTACAAACTTCACAAAGCTCTTTATGGTCTTAAACAAGCTCCTAGAGCTTGGTATAAATGCTTGACCAAGTTCCTTTTTGAAAAAGGCTTTGAGATTGGAAAAATTGATTCTACTCTTTTTACTAAAAGGGTTAATGGAGAACTATTTGTGTGCCAAATCTACGTTGATGATATTATATTTGGTTCGACTAACCCTCATTTTAGTGAAAAGTTTGGGAAGCTAATGTCGGAGAAGTTTGAGATGTCCATGAGGAGTGAACTCAAATTCTTCCTTGGGTTGCAAATTAAGCAAACAAAGGAAGGTACCTTTGTTTCTCAAACGAAGTACACCAAGGACTTGTTCAAGAAGTTCAATATGCAAGAGTGCAAAGGTATGTCAACACCCATGCCTACTAGTGGACATAATGACTTGACCAAAGATGGTGAACCGGTTGATCAAAAGGTTTATCGCTCTATGATTGGTTCATTGTTATATCTATGTGCTTCACATCCCGATATCATGCTAAGTGTGTGCATGTGTGCACGATATCAAGCTGCTCCTAAAGAATGTCATCTTAAGGCCGTGAAAAGGATAGTGAGATACTTAATCCATACACCAAACTTTGGCATTTGGTATCCTAAGAGGGCCTCTTTCGATCTTGTTGGCTATTCCAACTCGGACTATGCCGGAGACAAGGTTGATAGAAAGTCCACTTCGGGTACTTGTCAATTTCTTGGTAGATCTCTTGTGTCTTGGTCCTCCAAGAAACAAAACTCGGTATCCTTGTCCACTGCCGAAGCTGAATATATTGCCGCTGGTTCATGTTGTGCTCAATTACTTTGGATGACCCAAACTCTTAAAGATTATGGGATATATGTGAGACATGTTCCATTGCTTTGTGACAATGAAAGTGCTATCAAAATTGGTCATAATCCTGTGCAACATTCTCGAACGAAGCATATTGAAGTTCGTCATCATTTCATTCGAGATCATGTTGCTAAGGGTGACATTGATTTCAAGCATGTTCGCACCGAAAAGCAATTAGCGGATATATTCACTAAACCTCTTGATGAGAAAGTGTTTTGCAGCCTAAGAGGAGAATTAAAGATCATCGATGCTTCAAACTTGGAGTAGAAACTCCATTGGATACATGCAAGACATGAGCTTATGACTAATCCTTGATGTTTTTCTTATGATGAAAATCTTATGTCTTGGATATATTTGTATCTTGCATGTTATCTAACTCTTGCAGGTACTTGGTGGAATCAAATTCCATGAGATTGTGATCTACTCATATCTTGAGCAATCTCTACCTCACCAAGTTTCTACACTATGGTGGTTGAAGACAAGGAAGCACGAAACCACTCAAACATATCCTTTGACAAATTCTATGTTAAGCTTCATGATTGTCATTCTTGGATACACAAGTGCTCTTCCTTGCAAGAACTAACCCATGTAGGTAGATGGGCTTAAATTCCAAGTGGTGCTCCAAATTCATGATGAGCTACATCAACTTTGAGCAACCCACACAAGTTCAACTACATGGACAACACCACCAACCAATGTATGTTATTCCATCTTAGAGAAGCTTCACTCCAAGTCATGAGCTAAAGCAACTCGACAAGATGTGAATACATCAAGATGCTTAAACGAAAAATGGCAACCCCATTTTGAGCTTAAACGATGAGTATGACCTATGATCAAGTGATCTCACTTGACTCCTAAGTCAATATACTCTAACATAGGTGACTTTGTCGCCGACCATCTCTAGATGAAGTTCTCTTATGTTCTTTTCTGTGTTTCTGCATTTGACTCATGCATGTCTGTTTCCCCTTTCAAAAGAAAACTTCATCTAGATTTCTTTCTGTTTGCTCTGCATTTTCTGCATTCCAATTCATTGCACATCTTTCAGTAAATTCCTTGCAAATCTTTGTGAGATCTTACTAGTCTAGTGAGCTGAGGTGACAAGTGTTTTCTCTGCGATGAACTCGGTTTCACCGATCTGTTATTTTCGGCCCAACCGAGTCCTTTCGGTCCAACCGAAGCATACCACTCGGTGCCACTGACTTCATAACAGGAAAAACAGTTCACCACATAATTCTGTGTTTCTTCTGATCCAGCTCCACTCCATGAATCTTGCCCTCTACAAGCATCACATTTTTATCATTGCTTTGTTCTGTGTCTCAATGACCGAACCCATTCGACAGATTCCAGAAGACCCTTCTTGGAAATTGATGTCAAAGGGGGAGAGAGAGAACATCAAAGCTTATCATTTGAAGAGAGAGAGAGAACATCAAAGCTTATCACCTTCCTAAGGGGGAGAGAGAGATCATCTCCTAAAGGGGGAGAGAGACCTTCTAGGGGGAGAGACCCTCAAAGGGAAGAGAGAGATCTCCAGGGGAGAGAATACTCAAGTAGAAAGTATTTCTCAAGGATCTCAGATGCTTGGTGTTCAAGAGGAGAGATGTCCACATGTCTTCTTGAGGGGAGAGACATGTTCATATGTTCTGCTGTGCTTTTTTGCATTAGCATGCATCAGCTCTGATCTTTCAGCTCTGATTTTCTGTTCCCTATCTTCTCCCAGTATCCCATGTTAGATTCAGGGGGAGCAAGACATCTAAGGGAAAGAAATCATTTAAATTAATTGCATATCTTTTACTCTTGGGGACATGTCTAATTCATGTGGTACTTAGTACTCACTATCTACATGTCATCCCAGTCTTGGTATTCTTGTGGTTTCTTTTGTTTGCTCTGGCTTGTAGATGTATCTGTGTTATCTCACCTTGTTTACGCAGGTTCATTTCATCCTAAGCCAACTCAAGACTTCAAGGTAAGTATATGCATCACAATCATGTGTATGAGGAATTCTTGCTGATGTACATACTGTTTGCAAGAAGGACTCATGGGCATGAAGGTGTTCTCTTTAATATTCCTTGCTCTGATGCATATGGCCAAGTGTAACATCCCAAATTTCCAATTTGGCATGTTATACATAGATCATCCATGCATATCATATTTTATTGCTTTTCGTTTGCAATCCTCGAGATCCTAAGCAACTCAAGGACCTTCAGAGAGAGTTGGGGATTTTCTAATTTTCATATTTGAAATTTTTATCAAATAGTGAAGACGAGGATTTGATTTTAATTATTTTCTCTCCGGAAAATATTTCATTTTAAAATAATAAATGAGGGGAGATAATATGACTTCTCCAAAACTATTGAAATATCGGAGGAAAATGTTGAAATCATTTTTGGATTTTATTTGAGTTTATTCAGGATTTTTATTTGCCCTAGAAAAATTTGCATGTTTTAAAAATTGCATTTTAGGGGCCAAGAAAAGTTCATCTTGTTCTAAATATTTTATTTAGACGGAGAAAACTTGTTTTGGAATTTTTAGATTTTTATTAATGTTTCTAGGAATATTTCTTTCGGCGGAATGTTTTAAAAAAAAACCTCGCTCCCGACCGGGCCAAAGGCCCAGCCGAGCAGGCCGGCCCAGCCGCCACCGCCGCCGCCTTCCCTGTGCGCGCCGCCGTGCGCAGCACGGACGCCGAGGGGAGTCCGAGCCGGACTCTGCCCCGGGCGCCCCCTTCCGCAAGCCGCCCCGCCCGGCCTCCTTTATATAGCGCCGCCCCGCCGCCTCACCACCACCCCGCCACCACCCGCCACCATCGCCGCCGCCGCTGGAGCCCGGAGCCGAGCCCCGATCCGCCGCCGCCCGAGACGCCGTCGTCGCCCTAGCGCCGCCGCCGCCTCCCGCCGCCACCCCGAGCCCTCCCCGAACCCCGCCGCCCCTCGCCGAGCCCGCCGGAGCCGCCCGCCCCGCCGGACGACCTCGCCGGAGGTACCCAACCCCGCCGCCGGTTTTTTTAGGAAACCCTTCGGGTTTTTTTGAAAACCCTAGTTCGTTTTTTTAGATCGGTTTATTTCTTCGGCTTATTTACTTAGTGAACGTCCGTTCGTCCGTTCGTTCTAACGAACGTGTTCACCATTTAGTTTCTGCTAACGAGCGTTCGTTCGTTTAGCCGTTCGTCGTTTTTCTTTTTATCGGATTTATTCCGCGGTTATTCTGATCGCGATTTCTGATCTGATGTTTAAACCTGTTTATCTTTTTGCTCGTTTATCGGAATCAGGCGATTCAAGCGCCTGGAGTTTCATATCAAAACCCTCTTTCCGAATAATCAACTCAAACAAGGTTTTTCTTCTGTAAAATTTGACTTAGATCCAGATTAGTAAAACGAAGTTGTTTCTTTTGCCGTTTGAGTTTCGTTGCTCCGTTTGATTTGATTCTTTTTGCAAACCGGAGTTCTTAAGTTGAACTCCCGGTCAAACTATTTTATTTGGAGTTCTACTTGTGCATCTTTGATTGTTGCTTATGTATGTTATTGTTTGCTTGCGATAGAATTCCCGGAGTGCGAAGCATGTTACTACGAGTCTCTAGGATTCACGGATCGTCAGCAAGGCAAGTAACACAGTGATCATACTCTTTTCATACCCAGTTTTATGCATTAGTTTCAATCCTCAAACCTTGCATGACTAGGATGCCTTTAACATGTGGGTATTGGGAAGTAGTTGATGAGGTAGAACCTATTGCCCTGTTTATTATCAAACCCTTGGGAGTTACTTCTACGTTATGCTTACATTGCCATGCTATGCTCGTAGACGTGGATTGGGTTTGAGTGATATCCATGACAGATGTGAGATCGTTAATTAATGGTTTACTTAAGGTGGCAACTTTAATACACATCTGGGTGGATTGAGGCACCTGGGGTATCCAGTGATTGCCTGTTTTATTTTTGGAAATCCCGGGGTTACCGTGTGATTCTCCTATGGACCACCACCCAGGCTCAAAGGGAACTGAGTCTATTCATGCTAGAAACTTCTGTGTGCAGCCGCAAGCTATTATGGGCTCTAGCATAGTTGAGTAAGTTGCGTGAACCTCTTGAAGAGGTGGATCAGCAGGTAGTGGGTTTGTAGGTTTGGTATGGTCTGCCCGGAGTAGAGAGTTAATGCTTCTGAAAGACTGTGTCTCGGTCATCCGTCTCTCAAACACCATGTAGTGCGAGAAATCAATGGAGGCGATCGAGTCTTGCGGGGAAAAGTGCGCAAACCTCTGCAGAGTGTACAATCTAATCATGGTTAGCCGTGTCCCCGGTTATGGACAATTCTGAGTATCTAGTACTTGAGTATTCGCATGTATCTCAACACTCTTAATTAATCTTGCTGGGTTGTTAAGTATTTTAATTGGGATCATTGAGTTGGGGTTACCTTCTCAAATGATGTTTCAACCACCATGATAGTTAAATTAAAACTGATTCCTTTGAAGTAGGGAAAAATTGGCTTTATGCAAAAATTGTAACCATAGAGCTTTCCACTAGCCAAATATGCATGTAGTGGTAGCATTATTCTGTTATTGCTCTTTTGTGTTACATTGCCAGCATATTCCATGTGCTGACCCGTTCTCGGGCTGCAACGTATTATGTTGCAGACTTTTCAGACGAGGAGTAATGTTCGTAGGTCGTTGCCGTGCAGATCAGCTATGTCGTTCGAGTTGATGGACTCACTTTATCTTCCAAGCCTTCCGTTGTTATCGCAGTAGGTGGCCTTAAGCCATATTATTGTAATAAGTTCTCTTTTGAGACATTCGATGTAATAAGTGTGTGATTGCCACTCTGTTATAAATCCTTCGAAGTACTATGTGGTGTCAGCATTACTGATCCAGGGATGACACCTGAGCACAGAGACTTGACCATCTGAGGTCGGGTCGCTACACGAAGATACATGTAACATATTACCTACTCTATCATGGTTATGCTCTCATATGCTTCTATATTCCATATTTACATGATTGCATACATGTAGGGGGAGCCTATGTTAGTTACATGTCTTTCCAAAGCTTTACTTGTTATTCCTTATATCTTTATCTAAAGCTTTGATGTATGTTGTCATCAATTACCAAAAAGGGGGAGATTGAAATCACAAGTGCTCCCTAGGTGGTTTTGGTAATTAATGTCAACATATCTCTTGTTGGACTAACACTTCTATCTAGCATGTTTCAGATAAGTTCAACAATGGAGTGGCATGGACTAAAGGATATGGGAACTCCTTCAAGATGCTAAGGACAAAGGATTGGCTCAAGCTTCAAGCTCAAGACTCTTCATTTTATATTTTAGTGGTCCAAGATCACATTGAGTCTATAGGAAAAGCCAATACTATCAAGGAGGGATGAGGTGTTGTTAATGAGCCTCTTGCTTCATGTGCTTTGTGATATACTTCAAAACCCTCAGCTACTTTCCCACATCCACAAATGACCTAAACCCAAAGCCAAAATCGGTCACACCGATTCTTCCTATCCGGCGCCACCGATTCCAAAAGTCATAGCCACTGCCACAAACCCTAAGCAAATCGGTCTTACCGATAGGGATCTCCGTCTCACCGAGATGGGATTGTAATCTCTCTGTGTATGTCCATTATCAAATCGGTCCCACCGAGTTTACCTGACCAACTCTCTGGAAAGCTTATTACCAAATCGGTCTCACCGAGTTTGTGTAATCGGTCTTACCGAGATTACGTTATGCCCTAACCCTAACCGAATCGGTCTCACCGAGATGCATGTCGGTCCCACCGAAAATCACTAACGATCACTAGATTTACTGAATCAGTCCCACCGAGTTTGTTGATTCGGTCCCACCGAGTTTGGTAGATTGTGTGTAACGGTTAGATTTTGTGTGGAGGCTATATATACCCCTCCACCTCCTCTTCATTCGTGGAGAGAGCCATCAGAATGAACCTACACTTCCAACTTACCATTTCTGAGAGAGAACTACCTACTCATGTGTTGAGGCCAAGATATTCCATTCCTACCATATGAATCTTGATCTCTAGCCTTCCCCAAGTTGCTTTCCACTCAAATCTTCTTTCCACCAGATCCAAAACCTATGAGAGAGAGTTGAGTGTTGGGGAGACTATCATTTGAAGCACAAGAGCAAGGAGTTCATCATCAACGCACCATTTGTTACTTCTTGGAGAGTGGTGTCTCCTAGATTGGCTAGGTGTCACTTGGGAGCCTCCGACAAGATTGTGGAGTTGAACCAAGGAGTTTGTAAGGGCAAGGAGATCGCCTACTTCGTGAAGATCTACCGCTAGTGAGGCAAGTCCTTCGTGGGCGACGGCCATGGTGGGATAGACAAGGTTGCTTCTTCGTGGACCCTTCGTGGGTGGAGCCCTCCGTGGACTCGCGCAACCGTTACCCTTCGTGGGTTGAAGTCTCCATCAACATGGATGTACGATAGCACCACCTATCGGAACCACGCCAAAAACATCCGTGTCTCCAATTGCGTTTGAATCCTCCAAACCCTTCCCTTTACTTTCTTGCAAGTTGCATGCTTTACTTTCCGCTGCTCATATACTCTTTGCATGCTTGCTTGATATGTATTGTGATTGTTAAACTTGTGCCTAATCTCCACTTAAACCTAAGAATACTTAAAATCTGCAACTTTGGTACTTAGTGTCTAATCACCCCCCTCTAGACACCTCTTCTCAAGGTCCTACAACGGTCCGCACCAGAGTGGTATGGTGATCCTATTCTACAAGTCATGTTACTAGACCATGATGAACCTACGAACTATGAGGAAGCGATGATGAGCCCAGATTCCGCGAAATGCCTTGAGGCCATGAAATCTGAGATCGGATCCATGTATGGGAACAAAGTGTGGACTTTGGTGGATTTGCCATAGAAAATAAATGGATCTTCAAGAAGAAGACTGACGCTGACGGTAATGTTACTATCTACAAAGCCCGACTTGTTGCGAAAGGTTTTCGACAAGTTCAAGGAGTTGACTATGATGAGACTTTCTCACCCGTAGCGATGTTGAACTCTGTCTGAATCATGTCAATTGCTGCATTTTATGATTATGAAATCTGGCAGATGGATGTCAAAACTGCATTCCTGAATGGATTTCTGGAAGAAGAGTTGTATATAATGCAACCAGAAGGTTTTGTCGATCCAAAGGGTGCTAACAAAGTGTGCAAGCTCCAGCGATCCATTCACGGACTGGTGCAAGCCTCTCGTAGTTGAAATAAATGCTTTGATAGTGTGATCAAAGCATATGGTTTACAGACTTTTGGAGAAGCCTGTATTTACAAGAAAGTGAGTAGGATCTCTGTAGCATTTCTAATATTATATGTGGATGACATATTTTTGATTGGAAATGATACATAATTTCTGGATAGCATAAAAGGATACTTGAATAAGAGTTTTTCAATGAAAAACCTCGGTGAAGCTGCTTACATATTAGGCATCAAGATCTATAGAGATAGATCAAGACGCTTAATTGGAATTTCACAAAGCACATAGCTTGATAAAGTTTTGAAGAAGTTCAAAATGGATCAGTCAAAGAAAGGGTTCTTGCCTGTGTTACAAGGTGTGAAGTTGAGTCAGACTCAATGCCCGACCACTGCAGAAGATAGAGAAAAATGAAAATCATTCCCTTTACTTGAGCCATAGGTCCTATCATGTATGCAATGCTGTGTACCAGACCTGATGTGTGCCTTGCTATAAGTATAGCAGGTGGTACCAAAGTAATCCAGGAGTGGAGCACTGGACAGCAGTCAAGAACATCCTAAAATACCTGAAAAGGACTAAGGATATGTTTCTCGTTTATGGGGGTGGCAAAGAGCTCATTGTAAATGGTTACGTCAATGCAAGCTGTAACAATGATCCGAATGACTCTAAGTCGCAATCCGGATACATATTTATATTGAATGGTGGAGCTGTCAGTTGGTGCAGTTCCAAGCAGTCGTGGCGGGATCTACATCTGAAGCGGAGTACATAGCTGCTTCCGAAGCAGCAAATGAAGGAGTCTGGATGAAGGAGTTCATATCTGATCTAGGTGTTATACCTCGTGCATCGGGTCCAATGAAAATATTTTGTGATAGTACTTGTGCAATTGCCTTGGCAAAGGAATCCAGATTTCACAAGAGAACCAAACACATCAAGAGACGCTTCAATTCCATCTGGCATCAAGTCGCGGAGGGAGACATAGAGATTTGAAAGATACATACGGATCTGAATGTTGCAGACCCATTGACTAAGCCTCTTCCACGAGGAAAACATGATCAGCACCAAGACTCCATTGGTGTCGGAATCATTATTGTGTAATCTAGATTATTGACTCTAGTGCAAGTGGGAGACTGAAGGAAATATGCCCTAGAGGCAATAATAAAGTTGTTATTTATATTTCCTTATATCATGATAAATGTTTATTATTCATGCTAGAATTGTATTAACTGGAAACATAGTGTCCCTAGTATGCCTCTACTTGACTAGCTCGTTAATCAAAGATGGTTATGTTTCCTAACCATAGACATGTGTTGTCATTTGATAAACGGGATCACATCCTTAGGAGAATGATGTGATGGACAAGACCCATCCGTTAGCTTAGCATTATGATCATTACAGTTTCATTGCTAGAGCTTTCTTCATGACTTATACATGTTCCTCAGGCTATGAGATTATGCAACTCCCAAATACCGGAGGAACACCTTGTGTGCTATCAAACATCACAACATAATTGGGTGATTATAAAGATGCTCTACAGGTGTCTTCGAAGGTGTTTGTTGGGTTGGCATAGATCGAGATTAGGATTTGTCACTCCGTGTATCGGAGAGGTATCTCTGGGCCCTCTCGGTAATGCTGGTCACTATAAGCCTTGCAAGCAATGTGACTAATGAGTAAGTTGCAGGATGAAGCGTTATGGAACGAGTAAAGAGACTTGCCGGTAACGAGATTGAACTAGGTATGATGATACTGATGATCGAATCTCAGGCAAGTAACATACCAATGACAAAGGGAACAACGTATGTTGTTATGCGGTTTGACCGATAAAGATCTTCGTAGAATATGTAGGATCCAATATGAGCATCCATGCTCCGCTATTGGTTATTGATCGGAGATGTGTCTCGGTCATGTCTACATAGTTCTCGAACCCGTAGGGTCCACATGCTTAATGTTCGATGATGATTTGTATTATGAGTTATGTGTTTTGATGACCGAAGTTTGTTCAGAGTTCCGGATGAGATGACGGACATGACGAGGAGTCTCAAAATGGTCGAGACATAAAGATTGATATATTGGAAGGCTATATTCGGACATCGGAATGGTTCTAGAGAAGTTCGGGTATTTTCCAGAGTACCGGGAGGTTACCGGAACCCCCCGGGGAGTTAATGGGCCTTAGTGGGCCTTAGTGGGAAGGAGAGGCAGCGGCCAGGAGGTGGCGCCCCCTACCCCCAAGCCCAGTCCGAATTGGACAAGGGGTTGGGGGCGCGGCTCCCCTCTCTCTTCCTTCCTCCTTGTCCTTTAGGTGGAAACCTACTAGGACTTGGAGTCCTAGTAGGATTTCCCTTCTCCCGGCGCGCCTAGCTTGGCCGGCCGGCCTCCCCCTCCCTCCTTTATATATGGGGGCAGGGGGCACCCTAGAAGACACCAAGTTTTTCCTTAGCCGTGTGCGCTGCCCCCCTCCACAGTTACACACCTCGATCATATCGTCGTAGTGCTTAGGCGAAGCCCTGTGTCGGTAACATCATCATCACCACACCGTCCTGCTGATGGAACTCACCCTCATCCTCAACTGGATCAAGAGCACAAGGGAGGTCGTCAGGCTTAACATGTGCTGAACCCGGAGGTGCCGTATGTTCGGTACTTGGATCTGTTGGATCGCGGAGAC
The DNA here is from genome assembly GCF_018294505.1 of Triticum aestivum. Lineage (NCBI taxonomy): Eukaryota > Viridiplantae > Streptophyta > Magnoliopsida > Poales > Poaceae > Triticum > Triticum aestivum. The sequence continues at coordinate 307,153,884 of NC_057795.1, read as the reverse complement.
GTTCGACTACATCAACCGTGTTACTAAACGTTCCGCTTCCGGTCTACGAGGGTACGTGGACACACTCTCCCCTCTCGTTGCTATGCATCTCCTAGATAGATCTTGCGTGATCGTAGGAAAAATTTGAAATTACAGCGTTTCCCAACAGTCGACACCTATGGTGAAGGTGGCACCTGACTCCCCGTCTTGGTCAACCGGCACTTGCTTCGTCTCGGCCCTATCTTGAGAGAACAATTGCTTCTTCTTGGCCGGGGTAGCCCCCAGGCCCTCCAGATCTCCCTCTCCACTTGGCCGCACGGCCGCTGCAGCCCTGAAGGCGAGCTTGAGGGCCGAGAGCGCCTGCCTTGTGTCCCCCGCCGCGGTGAGGATGCCGCTGCTTCCCGGCATCTTCATGAGGTTGTAGTCAGGATGGGTCACCGCCATGAACTTGGCCAAAGCCGGGTACCCGAGAATGGCATTGTACGGGAGGCCGATGCAGGCGATGTCGAAGCCGATGAGCTCGGCGCGGTAGTTGTCGCGGGTGCCGAAGGTGAAGGGGAGGTGGATCTGCCCCAAGGGGCAGGTGAAGCCATCTATCACCCCGGAGAAGGGCTTGGTAGGGCGGAGTAGGCCGTGGGGCACATGAAGCAGGCCGAATGCTTCTACGGAAAGGACATTTAGGCTGGCGCCACAGTCGATGATGGTCCTGGTGACCGCTATGTTGCAGATGGTGGGGGTGCAGAGCATCGGGAGTGCGCCGACGCCGGCCGTATTCGCGGGGTGGTCTCTTGAGTCGAAGGTGAGGTCGGCCTTAGGCGCCGCCCAGCCCGGAGGAGCTCCCAGCTGCGCGCGGGTGGTGCCCATTTGGCGAAAGAACTGCTTGACGTGGCGGTCCGAGGTCGGCACCTGCGAACCGCCAAGGAGTGTCGTGACGGCGTGAGGCGCTGGCACCGCAAAGCACGCGACGAAGAGGTCGTGCAGCTCCTCCTAGGAGGCCACTAAGGACTTCGGCAAACCCATGAGCCAGGCGCGTGGTACACCCACAAGGGCCATGGGTAGCCAGTTCGCCGCGACCTGGTCATCGCCGCCGGCAGCCCAAACCGCATCCTCGTATGCTTGGAGGAACTCCATGGGGTCCGCCATGCCGCCGCACTGTGACGTCAAGTCCGGTGTGAACTATGGTGGCCACTACACTTGTCAGAGGGCGGGGGAGAGGGCCCGGAGGCCCGAAGCGTCCCCGGACATGCCCAACGAGGCGACGAGCGGAGCGGCGCAGGCCATGGAAGGTTGATGGTGAGGACCGAACGCAGCCAACGAGGAGGCAATCCTTCGACACACACCCCTACCTGGCGCACCAAATGTCGGATTTGGGGCTCCGCAGACATAAGATAGATTTGAACTCTGGGGTGCGTGTGAAGAACTCAGCCTCCCCGGTCTGCCAACCCATCGATCTCATGGCCTAGCTCGATGAACTGGAAGGAAATGGGACAAGGCAGTTTACCCAGGTTTGGGCCACCTTGCGGTGTAAAACCCTACTCCTACTTTTTGGTGGATTAGCCTCGAGGTGGGCTGAGGATGAACTAGTATAATGGAGGAACAACCTCAGGAGGTGTGTTCCTGTGCTTGGGTGAGCTGGTGAGGGTGAGGATCGACCGGATCCGGATCCTCCTCTATGGTGGTGGCTAGGCTATCTTTATAGTGGCCTTGGTCCTCTCCCTAAAATGAAGGCGGGAAGGGATCCCACAACGGCCAAATTCAAAGGGAGACAGCTAGTACATCTTATCCTGACGAAAGGTGGTCTTCTCTAGCAAAGCTTTTGGTCGTGACACCGTGGTGGGCTCAGCGATGACCTCCGTCCTGCTGTCCTGGCGGTCTTGGTATTGTAGCATGGAAATGGAAACCTTTGGTTGATGCCTCGGAACTCCGCACCTGTGCTTGTCACTTTAGCACCGAAGGAGAAACCTGCTGTACTGCGCCCGCTTGCGCCTGCCTGGCCTTGGTCGCCATTGGTTGCGTCATCCGAACCTCATGAGGTGAGGGCTTGCATAGAAATCTCCGCTCCACGGGAGCCAGCCTAAGGAGGCGGCCCCTTCCAAAGGTCTTGGCGTCGTCCGCCTCGCGAGGCTTGGCCCCTCGCGAGGGTCTCGTGTTGTTGGTGCTGAAGATGGGTTGTACCTGGACGCCAACGGAGCCACGCTGCGGGCCACAGGTAGGCAAGTCTGGGTACCCCAGTTCCCAGGACACCGACATAAGAAATGCATGGGTGGCAGTGTGACCGACTCCCAGAAAAATTCTAAGGGCGGATCCACCAAGGAGATTTTGTGTTTCTACGACAAGGCCAAGGGACACTGAAAGCAGAATTGCAAGAAATACTTGGCGGATAAGAAGTCTGGATCTTCCTAAAAAGATATAATTGTTAGACAAATTAATGTTATTGGCGTTTTTCTTGCTAGCAAAAACTTTAAGGCATGGGTATTTGATATCATATCTATTGCTCACATTTGCAAAAGGATGCATGGGCTTCAGAAGGTTCGTAGTCTGGCAAGAAACAAAGTCATGATATGCATCATGAACGGTGCTGGAAGCTCCGCTCAAGTCATCGACATAATGCCTCTACGTCTCCGTTCAGAATTAAATAAGTGTTATTTCGTTCCGACATTGTGTAGAAACATTATTACGGATTCATGTCTAATATGTGATGATCATCGCATATCGGACATGATTCACAGATATTGTTTTTACACAAAAAAATGGAGTGTCCAAGAGATGTAGTTGAATCTTGCCCAGCATACTAACGAGCAGATTTGTCAGTTCATGAACCTTTGGGGACAGCTCCAACATGACGTACTTATCCTAGATCTCGGATTCCGTCATGTGGAATGCCTCATCTTTGACCCCAACTCAGCGTCGACCTGCCATCAACAATCTGCTGGCGCATATGTCCCATTCTTGGTAAAAAAAATTGGCATGTCAAGGTTGATCCCAAATGCAAGATCTTATGTGGCTTATCCTTCATCGGAAAGCACTTACGGCTGACCGCTTTGCCATCCGCGGGTAGTAGCATTACGAAGTTTGCAAACTTTGTCTATCTAGGCACGAAACTAATGAACACCTAGTGCATGGGTGCTTTTTCATAGTGGCGAAGCCATGTTAGTGAAGGAAATATGCCCTAGAGGCAATAATAAAGTTTTTATTTTATATTTTATTATTTCATGATAAATGATTATTATTCATGCTAGAATTGTATTAGTCGGAAACTTGATACATGTGTGGATACATAGACAAAACTCCTTGTCCCTAGTAAGCCTATACTAGACTAGCTCGTTAATCAAAGATGGTTAAGTTTCCTAACCATAGACATGTGTTGTCATTTGATGAACAGGATCACATCATTAGAGAATGATGTGATGGACAAGACCAATCCGTTAGCTTAGCATAATGATCATTCAGTTTTATTGCTATTGTTTTCTTCATGTCAAATACATATTCCTCCGACTATGATATTATGCAACTCCCGAATACCGGAGGAATGCCTTGTGTGTTATCAAACATCACAACGTAACTGGGTGATTATAAAGATGCTCTACAGGTATTTCCGAAGGTGTTTGTTGGGTTGGCATAGATCGAGATTAGGATTTGTCACTCCGAGTATCGGAGAGATATCTCTGGGCCCTCTCGGTAATGCACATCATAAGAAACCTTGCAAGCAATGTGACTAATGAGTTAGTTGCGGGATGATGCATTACAGAACGAGTACAGAGACTTGCCAGTAAAGATATTGAACTAGGTATGAAGATACCAACGATCGAATCCCGGGCAAGTAACATACCGATGACAAATGGAATAATGTATGTTGTCATAATGGTTCGACCGGTAAAGATCTTCGTAGAATATGTGGGAGCCAATATGAGCATCCAGGTTCCGCTATTGGTTATTGACCGGAGAGGTGTCTCGGTCATGTCTACATAGTTCTCGAACTCGCAGGGTCGCACGCTTAACATTCGTTGACGCTAGAGTACTATTGGGATGTTTGATGAGTAGTAACCAAATGTTGTTCAGACTCCCGGATGAGATCTTGGACGTCACGAGGAGTCTCGGAATGGTCGAGAGGTAAATATTTATATATAGGAAGTCGTATTTTGGGTTCCGGAAAAAGGTGTAGTTTTTTCGGTATTGTACCGGGAAGCTTCCAGAAGGTTCCGGAGGATTCCGGAGGGGTCTGGAAGTCCACAAGTGGGTTCACCACGACCCAAGGGATATCATGGGCTGCTTGGAGGTGCCCTGGCCTTATTGGGCTAGGCGCACCAAGTCCTCAAAAGCCCATGTGGCTAGGGAAGGCAAAAAAGGAAGGAGTCCTAGTAGGAATAGGATTGGACTTGGAGTCCAAGCCCTCTCCCCCTTAGCTGCGCCCTAGGCTTGGAGGGGCTGTTTGCCACACCCCTCCACCCATATATAGAGGGGAGGGGTGCCCCAAGAGGACACACCAAGCCCTTGGCGCCCCTCTCTATCCCATTACTCCTTAGTTCCACCACCTCGTCCCGGCAACGCTTAGCGAAGCGATGTCGGTGCTCCACCACCACCATCACCACCACACCTTTGTGTTGGTTGTGATCCCATCTACTTCTCCTCTCCTGCTTGCTGGATCAAGAAGGAGGAGACGTCATCGAGCCGCATGTGTGCTAAACTCGGAGGTGCCGTCCGTTCGGCACTAGATCGGTTGGATCATGAAGGTAGTTCGACTACACCAACCGCGTTGTGAAACGCTTCCGCTTTCGGTCTACAAGGGTACTTAGACACACTCTCCCCTCTTGTTGCTGTGCATCTCATAGATATATCTTGCATGAGCGTAGGAATTTTTTTGAAATTGCATGCTACGTTCCCCAACAGTTAGGGCCGACCCCACTGGTTTTCGGTCATCCTTTGACCCACGGCTAGGTAGCTCATGTGAACCCAAATACTCCAAAGGCTGACCCCATAGGCTTGGAGTCTTGGAAGCACCGCTACTCCTCAAGAGGAGTATGGCTATTTTGGTCTGTCTCTCTATTCACAGCAAATGCCACACATTTTTCTCCCCCCCCCCCTCGAAGATTGGTGGAATGATAATATCGCCGGCTGCGACGCTGCTCCGTGCATTCTCTTTGGAGAAGCTATCATCTATGTGTTATGAAATGTTTGGAAAGAGCGGAATAGGCATGCATTTAGTGGCACACTAGCACTTCACTAGTGCAGGATGCTGCTAACGTGACACTACGATCAGAGACCCTTCGAGAAACTGTGTGTGATGCAATAATCGCAAACGGTGGTGTCAGTGAACCGTCAAAAATGTCCAAAACGTTTGCGATGATGGATGCATCAAACACAGTTCAGATTTTAGTTGTGTGTGTGATGCAGGGCATACGATCTAGTTCAATTAACTGTTTGCGATGAGGAGTAACAAAAGAAACGCGCAACCAGATGAAGGCGCGTGCGATACACAACATACGGTTCACTAGGATGAACTGTTTGTGATTAGGCAACACAAAAGAAACAGTCAGCCAGATCAAGGTGTGTGCGATATATAGCATGCGGTTCACTCGAATGAACTGTTTGTGTTGAGACAAGCGAACATAAATGGTTCAATATAACAAGATGTGTGTGATATGCGGCAAATAGGTCTGTAATCAGAAGTGTGTGCGAAGACCGATAATAACACACATGATTGCTTCTAATAAGACGTATGTGATATGCTCTGTCTACACAACATGTATTGGCCATTGGGGGACGGGCAGTCATCCAGATACGCCACAAGGATGCGAAGAGGCATCCTAGATCAACAAGGACTAGCTGTTCCACCAGTAGCTCATCTAAGAGAACTATCAAGTTAAGTGTGCTCAGGCTGGAGCAGCCATGGGATGGGTGACTGGATGGGAAGTTGTGTTGATGTTAAATTAGCTGATAGGATGGGTCATTTCGGTCATCAAATGACCGAAATGCCCAGTTTCCTCAGCTAATTTAACCTCGAGGTCCTTGTTTTTTATTTTTATTTTATTTTTTTAACATATGTTAAGAAGGTCTACCGCATTACTTTTTGACAATGTGTATACGTGGCATATAGTTGATCCACCCGACCTGTTTGTGATGGAATAAGTTGTGTGTGTTGTGGGCAAACGCTTGCTAGTGTACAACCATTTGCGATTGATGAATTCATCACCGACGGGTTCCCTAGTGTGGTCCGTGTTCATCTCATCATGTGTACATGTCCTTTCGTCTTTCTCTCTCACGTCTTGTCACCCCGCTACCGCAGACGTTCGAGCGCAAGCTTGAGCAGCACACGAGGGCGTTCTTTTGTCCAAACGGTGCAGAGCCCATTCCCGCACAACCACACAGGTTCCCGCGCAAGCTTCCCGCCCGACTTGGTGAAATCCCCCAAAATCCCAATGCTTATCAGCCTACTATATAAACCCTCACGGCCGACGAGTCCTGCGTCGCATTTTCCCCTCCCTCCCTGTAGCTTATCTCGTCTGCTTCTCCCAAAGTTGGCAATGTCACCGGACCGTCATCGTCGCTCAGCCACTCTGCCATCATCAGAACACAGCTCCAGCTGGGAGGCTACATTGCGGCGGCGGCGCAGTCCCTAGCATAGTATAGTGCGCGTGGCGTCCCAGTTGGTTGTGCACGAAACACGCACCACACGCTCGGCCGCCGATGCCCGTCGGCAGCTATTGTCGGCCGCCGTTGCCACCACAGCTTTGTCGAAAGCCAGGGCCATCACCTGCTCCACCTCCGTGGCCATCACCCGCTCCACCGCCGTGGCCATTACCCCACTGCTGGCCACCGTGGCCATCACCCGCTCCGCCACCGCGGCCCAAAGACGGGAGGTGGTGGTCGTGGCCGCCACCCCATCATCATCTGCCGTGGCCTCTAGCCAACCATCGACCGCCGGGATCATCACCCGCTCCGCCACTGCCGCTCGCAGGAGGGAGGCGAAGGTGGAGGCCCGCACGTGCGGCAGCGACCTTGCGCGCTACATCGAGTTCCTGCGGGAGGAGGAGGAGCACCTTGTCGAGCATGCAAAGAGCCTTACCACCGCCGTGGCCACGGCACACACCAACGCGGAGACGAGGAATCGGGAGATCTACGAGGAGAACCACCGCTCCGAGAGAGGTCGTCTGGAGCGGCAGAGGGCGTTCGAGGTGAGCGTCGCTGAAGGTGCAGCAGCGGCAGGCACCGTATTGTAGTTGTCTAGTTCGTCGGTAGCCTCCTCCTCTTCCTCTTACTGAGCGCGCTCGGCAGAGGAGAGGCTGCCAGAAGTAGTACGAAGCCCCTCCGTAGTAGTATTTAGGGGCTATTTTGTTCAGTTCATCTGACTATAGATGTGGTGGAACTATACAACGTACTTAAAATTAGCTAGTATATATAGTTGAACTAGCTATTTCAGTATGTGGTTGGCAGCAATTGGTGAAAAGTTTGGTCGGTTCTGCTGTAAAGTTGAACTGTTTGTATAAATTAAGCACGACTGCTTAATCTATGAATGAAATCTATGCTTAATTACTGAATTTTAGTTGCAAAAATTAGATAGTGCTAGTGATTTTTAGCTGCATATTTTGACAATTTGTAGTGTTATAAGGATTGACAAATGGCCACTTTACTAGATCAACAAATGTCAATCTTTCCAGTTTGACAAATGGCAATATAACCAATATGACAGATGCAAAATCTTACCAAATTGTCTGTACGTGGTTGCACACGGGTCATCCAAAAAAACCGTTTGCGTTGAAGGGAGGTAGAAATCCTGCTTGCCAAATTTCTCTTGGATTAGCGCCGAAGTCTCGCTTTGCATGCCTTATTCAACCTGAACCGTTTGCATTGAAGAGACGCACAAATCCTGTGCAGCGAATTTTCCCTTGGCTTACTACGGAAGACCATAGCTCTCACTTTACATACAGGTGTTCTATCTAAAACATTTGCGATGAAGAGCTGAACAAATCCTACTCGATACATTTTCCCTTGGCTTACTGGGGAAGCTGTCAGTGTACGTACGGGTGTTCTATCTAAAACGTTTGCGATGTTAGAGTGGCAGCTAGTTGTTTCAAAATGCTTCTGTTGACTGTTATTCAAGTGCGCCTTCTCTCAGAATGTACACGGAGATTCCCACGACATTTTGGGTGCCATTCCATGATAGCATGCCAAGTTTCATGAATTTCAGACGAGTTTTGGATTTACTAGAATTTATATACAAAGTATCTCAACATTTTGCCGGCAGTCAATAGTGCTGGTGTTTGAAATTCATTCCCATTTATTGCATGGGACCTAAGCATGCACCTAAGAACACAAATTTGATTTTTCAACCAATTTATATGCACTGGAGCTTGTGCATGTAGTTCAAATTTTAATTATGCAAATAAAATGCCTAGAAAACCCAATTAATATATAAAAATGTCCAAACGAACCCCGAAAAATTCCAAAATTGAACACAACACTCCTGTTGTTCTATGTTGACACTAGCATTTTTTTGAAAGCAATAACAGACAACGGGTATCGTTTCGTCCCCAAAGGTGGCACGTTCCCTACCGAAACCATCAAGCTTGTTGTGAGAAGCTCTCGTTTGTGATAAGCTTATACCCAAACCTGCCCCAAATGGGACAAAAAATTTACCATGGCATGTAGGGTGCCATTCCATGATAGCATGCCAGGTTTCATGAATTTCAGATGAGTTTTGGATTTACTAGAATTTAAAAACCAGACATCTCAATGTTTGCGGCCGAGTGACGGTGGCAGGGTGTTTGACATTCATTCCCATTTCTTGCATGGGATCTAAGCATGCAACCAAGGGCACATATTTGAATTTTCAACCAATTTATATGCATTAGAGCATGTGCATGTAGTTCAAATTAGAATTATGCACATAAGTGCATTGAAAACTCAATTAATGCATAAGAAATGTGCTAACGAACCCCAAAATTCCAAAATTTAACAAAACACTCATGTTGTTCTATGTTGACACTAGAGTAAAAAAATTAAATGAAGAAGAGGCAACGGCTATCGTTTCGGCCAGAAAGGTGAAACGTTCCCTACCGAAACTATCAGGCTTGTTATGAGAAGCTCTGGTTTGTGAGAAGCTTATACCCAAACCTGCCCCAAATGGGACAAATTTTTTACGATGGCATGTTGATGCCGCTCCATGATAGCATGCCATGTTTCATGAATTACAGACGAGTTTTGGATTTACTAGAATTTAAAAATCAGGTATCTCGATGTTTGTGGCCGAGTGACGGTGGCAGGATGTTTGACATTCATTCCCATTTCTTGCATGGGACCTAAGCATGCAACCAAAGAGACAAATTTCAATTTTCAACCAATTTATATGAATTAGAGCATGTGCATGTAGTTGAAATTTGAATTATGCACATAAATGCATTGAAAGGTCAATTAATGCATAAAAATGTCCTAACAAACCCTAAATTTTTTCAAAATTTAACACAATACTCCTGTTGTTAAATATGTTGACACTAGAGCAAAAATTGAAATCAAGAAGAGGCAACGGATATCGTTTTGTCCAGAAAGGTGAAATGTTCCCTACCGTAACCATGAGGCTTGTTGCGAGAAGCTCTGGTTTGTGAGAAGCTTATACCCCCAACCTGCCCCAAATGAGATAATATTTTTATCACTGCATGTTCCTGCCGTTCCATGATAGCATGTCAAGTTTCATGAATTTCAGACGAGTTTTCGAATTACTAGAATTTTATAACCATGTATCTCAATGTTAGCGGTCGAGCGGCGGTGGCAAAGGTGTTTGACATTCATTCCCATTTCTTGCATGGGATCTAAGGTTGCAATCAAGGACACACATTTGATTTTTCAACCCGTTTATATGCACCGGAGCATGTGCATGTAGTTCAAATTTGAATTATGCACATGAATGCATAGAAAACTCAGTTAATGTATAAAAATGTCCACGCAAACCCTAAGATATCCCAAAAAAATTGCAAACACTCATGTTGTTCTATGTTGACATGAGAAATATTTTGAAAGTAAGAAGATGCAACAAATATCGTTTCGTCCCCCAAGGTGGCACGTTCCCTACCGAAACAATCATGCTTGTTGTGAGAGAAGCTCTAGTTTGCGAGAATCTTATACTATAACCTGTCCCAAATGGACAATATTTTTTGCCCTAGCATATTGATGTTGTTCCATGATAGCATGCCAAGGTTCATGAATTTCAGACGAGTTTTGTATTTACTAGAATTACAAAAGCAAGCACCTCAATGTTTGCCTGAGAGCCAAAGTGTCGTGGTGTTTGAAATTCATCCCCATTTCTTGAATGGGACGTAAGCATCAGCATGGACACATATATCATTTTACAACCCATTTTGGTGCACTGGAGCATGTGCATGTGGTTTAATTTTGAATTGTGCACCTGAAATTCCTAGAAAACCAAGTTACCGTATAAAAATGTCCAAACGAACCCTGAATAATTCCAATTTTTTTGACAACACACCTATAGTTGCATGTTCACTACAGATAGAAGTTCTAGCAATTCAAACACCATCCTTTGTAATGTGACCCCATTACGTAATTCAAATAAAGATGAAAAATCAAGTAGATCCTATAGAGTTTATTATCACCAACCGTGTGAGATGCAGTACAAAATATCCTGGAGCACCGTCGGTGTATAGTAGCCTATGGCTTACGCAAGAAGGTTCGTCGGCTACAGTCCACAGCCGGCGAGTCAAGCAAACTAGCTCGCCCCCCAAATATCATTTCACTGTTCAATCGTCGCCAGTGAAAGACGGGGACATGGACCCGCGTCCCGAGGGCAACTTCGGCGGCCCACTCCAGCAAGAGCACGGCCGCAGCCGCCATGCACGTGCTAACAAGCTTCGTGAGGGCGACCGGAATCTGCGACCGGGCGGCCAAGGCAGGCCAAACGGGCGCTGTTGCTTCTCAGGCGGCGGCGGCAACATCTGCCTCGGGGGTAGCAACTGGCGAGAGCGGCACATCAACTGTCCATTTCGTAGCAGCGGCCTTAGCCCTGATGGAGGCTGCCCAGGACCATGTCGAGGCCGCCCACACCCAGCTCATGGCGGTCAACGCAAAGATCTAAAGAAGCTTCTCCAACAACGGTCGGCAATCTATAGCCAAAGAGTTGGAAACCGCCGAGAGCGTTCGAGTAGCCGTCCGTTCCTGCGCGGCATACCTTGCCACAACGGAGCCCGTCAAAGCCCAGATGGCGGCCGCCCACGCCCAGCTCCTGGCAGCCTTTTCGAAAGAGATGGCGGACTCGGATGGCGAGATGCTTGCCGAGTATGGTGCGATGGATGCCATGGAGCCCCTTCCCCAGTCGACCATCGGGAGCGAGCTGGACATGGGGGAGGCGGCAGAGATCGATGACCACCAGCCGAAGTAGTACTCTTTGTTTTGTTTAATTAAGAGCGTTGGTCTTTAATTTGTTAGAGTAATGTTTAGGCCAGCTAGCTCTGTTTAATTGTTGAACTTGCTCGATTAAGAAGTGTCTGTGTGATGTAGTCTCCTTTGTGTACCCAAATTATGCGATGACATGGATGAGCACTGTAACCAGGGAAATTGGAACCAAAAATTTTTATGTTCAAACTCATCGCACACGGGTTAAGCTATCTGAATCGTTTGTGATGTTCACATATCGTACACAGTTTTGAATAAGGGACCGTGTCTGATGACACTTTGCGCACCAGTTTTTTCGTTGAAGCGATTCCAAATTTTCGGCTTCCGCAGAAATATCTACCCCCCGCCCCCTTCCCCTTACAAAAATCCACATTTCCCCTGTTTCCGTCTTCCTTTCCAAGTTGAAACCTTCACTCCTTACTTGCAGTGCCGCCCCCTCGTCGGCGACCCTCCTTCACGCTGCTCGGCCTCGCCTATCCAGGCAGGTAATCCACACCCGACCCCCATCCTCCTCCTCCTTCCACATCCCACATGCCCCGACCGCCGGCGCGAGCGCGACACCTTCCACCCAAATCACCGACCCCTCCACCAAATAAGCGCCGCCCTAAGCCATGGTGCACGTAGTGTAGCCAGGATCTCAAGGAGCATTTGGCAATGGAGAAGCAAATCGCAGCCGCACGCGCGGATGAGGTCGCGATGGCTGCCATTCGTGCCGACCCCGAGATCTTGGAGGAGCACCTTGCCATTTGCTAGCTACACCAGTTAAGCATGCTCGGTTTACCCGTTGCGTGTGCCGCTCCTGCCTTTCCTTAACAAATTCTAGTGAACTGTGCTATCTACTTTTTCCATGCAATCTGTTGCTCTAGTGTATATGTTCTATATGTCATGCAATGTGGTGCTCACATATTAACTATTTGGTTAATTAGTTGTCGTGTTCAGTTAACTGTTTGGTTCAATTCTGCAAATGTGATGTTCAATTCTTCAGGGTGCAATTTTGTATTGTCTTCCATGTGAGAAATGATTGATTATTTCTTTTCAAAATAAATGATAAACAAATCCAATCGCTACATTTCCAAGTTGTCAAGCATGCTTGGTTTGGTTAACTATTTGATCTTCTAGTATGTTATACATTGTGCAATTTGGTGCTCAGTTAACGTTTGGTTCATTTGTTCTGGTGTTTAGTTAACTGTTTGGTTCCATTCTGCAATGTGATGTTTAATTGTTGTGGGTGCATTCTGTTATTGTATACCATGTGAGAAATAAATTGAATTTGGTAATACTAAATACATGAGAAACAAATACAATTGCTATATTTCTAAGTTGTTAAGCATGCTTGGTTTGGTTAACTGTCTGATCTTCTATTAGGAGTATGTTATATTGTGTAACATGGTGCTCTGTTAATGTTTGGTTCATTTGTTGTGGTGTTTAGTTAACTGCTTGGTTCAATTCTGCAATGCAATGTCCAATTGTCGTGGGTATAATTTTGTATTGTTGTGCATGTGAGGATTAATCAAATTTGGCTGCACTTAATACATGGGAAACATATACAATTGCTATATTTCCTGGTTCTTAATGATGCTTGGTTTGGATAAATGGGTTTTCCATGTGGCTTGAATTAATCTGATGAATCTGCAATGTGCTTATTTTTCATCAACATATTTTACTGATAGCATGCGAACCCTTACTTAACCTGATGATTAACTATCTTATATGTGTTGCAGGGAAACAATATAATGGGAAGCACTGAGGTTTATAATCGAGGTTAGCACGTGCATGGTCCGTTGTCTAATAGCACATTATTGTGCAATTGTAGGAACCATTCTAATACTTAGGTTTTTAACAATTTGGTCTTGCACATGTAGGTCCTGCTATCAGAGGTTTTGACCCACTGTTCGACCCTTTTTGCATATGGGGAAATGAGTTGTCCATGAATATCAATCAAGTCAAGAAACTCAGAAAGATTGCTAGGATAAAGAATTTGGCGACAAAAAACAACAAGATCTTTGTCTGCATAATAAAGAAGACATCAGTTCAGTATAGGACGGTACTAACTATCATACTTTGTATTTTTATTCCTTTACCCCATTTCCAATATATAGAAGATATTTATGCACATCCTTGTTTTCAGGCCTTTCCAAGATAGTTCACTGATGATTTCCACCCAAACCACCTGTATGGAAAGGAGGCGAGGAAGGTGTTCATACAACACCCACGGTTCAATATTGAAGTGTTCTTGAAGAGGACGAAGGATTGACGGTCAATCATCCACAGGCATTGGCCTAAAGTTGCAGAGACCTTCAACATCAATGAAGGCTCAATATTCGCCTTTCGCCTCAGCACTTTTCCCGATGAGATACATCTGTCTATATACCGTCTATGATGCTAATTCTGAAAGGTTCTAGATGCTGCATGTGAAACTTGGTGCTGGTGTAGTTGTGTAATGGGGTAGCTGAGTGCTGAAGCTATATCATGTTGTACTTTGATGTATTTCAATTATGAAGTCATGCTTCCTTAATATGGGAATGAAATATATTATGTGTTTAATATGAATGTCAATTAGATTAATAAATGGATTATTAATAATAGGGCAATTAGCCCGCTAATTGGTTTTTGCTATTGCAAACGGTTATTGAGAAAATACCATGAGCGATGACCTAAGGCAACGCACACAGTTTCTAGGAATAAACAGTGTTGGATCGATGACCAATCACACATGACATTCTCTTCAAAACTGTTTGCGCTAGGCCACCTTGCGCAAACATTTACCGCATAAAAATTGTGTGTGATGGATAGCCTTTGCCACACAGTTTCTTCTACGCACCGTGTGTGATGCATTCAATAACGCAAATGATAATTTTTTTAATATTATGTGCGATGGGAACGCCATCACAAACGAACAGCAATGTTTTCCTTGCAACAACTGTGTGGGATGTATATACGAACAGAAACGTTTCACGGGGACTGACTATGTGGGATGTACTTATGACCGGAAATGATTTCGCCTGTATAATTGTATTTTTTTAGCACTACTGTACGTATAACCGTATTTGGTCGCTCGCCGGTCTCACACGACCTCATTTTGCCGAGCGTGTGTGCCCGGAGGGCATATCCCTGACGGTTTCTGGGTCGTGTGGGAAGGCCCCCCTTATCACCCACACTCACTAGGTGACGGTTCCAAATGTCGTCGCGGAAAGGGATTTAAAGCCATTTTTATAGCACTGACGCGTACCAGTGCTTCCCTAAGGGAAACTCCAACGAGCCAACGCATTTTGTGTGCACGCGTCCGTTCGAGCTGGATGTGTGCAGAACTCGGAGGTGTCGTACGTTCGACACTTGATCGGTTGATTCGAGAAAACGTTCCACTACATCAACCGTGTTAAGTTAACGCTTCCGCTTTCGGTCTACGAGGGTACGTGGACACACTCTCCGCCTCTCGTTGCTATGCATCTCCTAGATAGATCTTGCATGAGCGTAGGAATTTTTTTTAAATTACATGCTACGTTTCCCGACAGTGGCCTCAGAGCCATGTCTATGCGTAGATGATATGCACCAAATGAATACAAAGAGTTGTGGGTGGTGATCGTCATACTGCTTACCAGCAATGTCTTATTTTGATTCGGCGGTATTGTTGGATGAAGCGGCCCTATTGTGGGAACGAGCACCTATCGGGCCGGCGGACCGGGCCCCTTTGGGTTCGGCGGGGGGCGGAGATCGCACGAAGAGCGGATCGAGGCGAAGCACACGAGCGATTTACCCAGCTTCGGAGCTCTTCGGAGAGATAATACTCCTACTGCTGCTTGTCTGATTGTATTGCGTTCTTGCTCGGGAGCACGGAGGGCTACAGTACACCTCAGCTGCTAACGAGACCGAGCGTGAGTGCCTTCTAGTTTCCAACCTCCCTCTATGTTGCGCATGGGCCTCCTTTTATATGCTCAAGGGGTCACCGACAGGTGGCAACGCAGACAAGGGCAAAAATGGAAAAGGAGTTGCGGTTGGTACAACTACTTGTACAGTGTATCATACCTAACCCTGACGGCAGGGGACAAAGGCATTAAATGCCCGTCTGTGTCGCCCCAACAGTGTAAGAAAGGGACCGTCAGGGGCGCCACCGCTTGCCACGATGGCAATCTTGTCAGCGCCGCTTGCCACCTCGCACCGCTGGCTGCACAGCCTCTTGCCACGCGCCCCTGGAAAGGTCTCAGGGCGACACGTTGGTGGATGTGCTGGAGCGCGGGTACAGAGTGTTAGCTTGCCGCGGCAAGCACCTTGCCGCGGTCGTTGTCTTGTCGCGTCCGGAAGCTTGTCGCTCTCCGGGCCTTGCCGGGACGCATGGCGCGTCGCGGCAAGTTCCTTGAAATACCTCGGTTGGCCTTCCCGGCAAGCTCCTCTTGCCGGGGCCTTGTCTTCTTGGCTTGAACACTTTGTTCTTGAATGGCTCCAAAGGAACCACGGAGGACCTTGGCGGTCGCCCGGAAAGCCTTGCCGCGGGAGGCTGCGACTGCCCGTGCACAAGTTCGGGATACTAGGGTACCCCTACTCTAGTACACCGACAGGAGCCCCCGGACCTGGGCCACACACGATGCCGAGCGCTGTTGGGCCAGGCCCAAAACAGGGCACGGGCACGCTCGGCCTGGGTTACGCCGTATCTTACTCCGTATCCACCGCGCCCTCCCCTAACAGCACGCGTTGAATGCGGCATCGTGGGAGAGATCATGGGTGGTTTCTTTATTCGAAAAAACGGAACGTCTGCCCCCTCTCTCTTTATAAGTAGGGGAAACAGGGGCAGTTCCCCCATCTCGCCAGTTGCTGTCCCAATCTCAGAAATCTCCGCCGCTCCCTTCTTCTTCTAAAGCCGAAAGAGAGCAGCGCTCCGCCCCCCATCACCACCAGCGCCACCAACACCGTCGATCTCCCACACCACCTCCGCCATGGCTCCGAAAGCCGGGAAGGCCGTGAAGTCGGCCGAGGCGCTGCGGCTCGAGGCGCTGCGAAAGGAGCGGGCAACCTTCCCTCCCGAGCTCGCCGCGAAGGAGCTGAGGGAATGGTACTACCTCTTCTGGTCGACGGAGACGCGAGCGCATCCGCGCACGAAGGTACTCTCCGCCGCTGCTTCGGAACGGGCTCCGACTGGATATCCCTTCTTCGCATTGTTCTTCTACTGCGGGCTCTGCCCGCCCTTCTCTGAATTCTTCTGCGATATTATGAACACCTACGGGTTCCACCTCCTTGATTTCACCCCCAATGCCGTTCTGACCATGGCGGTTTTCGCACATCTCTGCGAAAACTTTGTCAGAGTCCACCCAAATGTAGCCCTTTTCCGCCACTTCTTTATGCCCCGAGTTGAGAGAGGGGAGCCCCTATCCGGCGGAATCGCCTGGATCTCGAGGGCCGGCAAGAAGGAATCTTATCTGGAGGGAGAGCTCCACAGCAAATGGGAGGAATGGAGAGCAGACTGGTGCTGGATTGTCGAGGAGAACCCGCAGCCATTCACCGCCCAGCGCCAAGCCCCAGTAGTGCGCGGCAACGATTGGAGCAGCTTGGCCCCGGAAGATGATAGGCTGAAGATTGCCATCACCCGGATCCTACGCCTCAGGCTTGCCGGGCTCACTGTAGGCGTCGTTGGCGCAGATTTTCTTCGTCGCCGCATCGCCCCCCTGCAAGAGAGGAGGAGACCCGCCTGGGAGTTCGGGGGTCCGGTGGACATACGGAGGCTGCGCCCGGGCCTCAACTTCAACTTCACCGTCCTGGAATTGGACGCGATGCTTAAGGAACTGTTCAAACACGACCCTCAGCATCCCGAATGGTTCAGGTTGCCGACGGGTGTCGTTCCGCTGTGCAACAATTCCTCGCTCGACCGCATCCGTGCAATGATGTCGTTGTGCGATTCGCATGGAATCGTCCCGACTTGGCAAGAGCCTGCAGAAGACGTCGTGCAGGCGTTCTTCGATGGCTTGGTGGAGGTGGCGGTCCGCTCCGACAAGCAGAGAAGCCTCACCCGCGACACCACCGATGCGGAGATGCGGCGCATCGCCACCAGGGCGGAAGAGGCGGCGGCAGCCGCTGCCGCGGGCGAGTTTGGATTCACCGTGGAGTAGGCAGAGGCAGCAGAGGCGGCAAGCCTTGCCGAGCGAGAGGAACTTGTCAGCGGGGGAGAGCTTGCTGAGCCTGAAGCCGAGTCGAGCGAGCCCGCCGAGGGTGCGAGCGGCTCGCCATCTTCAAGCAGCTTGCCGCACGCAGAGCCCCCAGCGCAGCCCCCAGCTCCACCAAGAAGGCGTCTCCGCAAGGCCGGGGACGTAGCAGGGCGGCAGACGAGTCAATAGCCGCCGCGCCGCGGGACGCGCTCCACCGCGACAAGCAATGTTGCCGCGGGAGCGCCTCACGCTGCTGCGGCAACTGGAGCGGGGTCTTCCCGGACCACCACCACTGCCCCCGCCAAGCGGCCAAGGGAACCTACTCCTCCGCCTCGCCGCGCCGAAGGTGGGCCGGACTTCGACCTCTCCGCGCTCAGCTCCGACGAGGAAGAAGAAGAGTGAGATTCTTTGTTGTACTTGTAGTTCTTCAATTCTTGCTGTTTTTATCTTGTATCTGATTTGCTTTGCTCTGAACTCATTCCGTTTCAGGACTCTGGCCCAGAGAGCGGTGAAGAGAGCCAAGGCCCCGGTGATTGTCATCGAGGACGAGCCCACCGCGACAGCAGGGGGCGCGCCTGAGACCACCTTGCCGGACCCGGCAATCATTCCCCAAAGCAGCCCCCAGCGTAAGTATATGGTTTACTTCCCGCTGTTAGGCGCGCATGGGTGCTCTTTCTTTGCTGACACCTGATTATTTGCTTATGTAGGAGCAAAACAACTTCATCAGGAGCGCCCGGAGCCGCCCCCGAAATCCCATCTGCTTCGACTACACCGCCAAGGGAGGATTCCCCGGCAAGGGAGCGTTCTCCGGTAAGGGAGAAGTCTCCGGCAAGGGAGAGTTCTCCGGCAAGGGACAGCACCAGCGACCCCCCGGTGGTGGAGACCATCACTGTAGAGCCCAGCGCAGGTTAATCCTCTTGCTTGAGAAACTTCCCTTGAGTTCTTCTTCCTCTGATTTTCTTTTTGGATATTTGCTTGACTTTTCTCCCTCTTCCAGCCGTCAGATCCATCTGCCACGGAGCCGATGGAGACTGAGGTTGCCAGCGAGGAGAACGCGTGCGGCAACACCAACGACACCGCTGCCACCGAAGAAGAGGCCGGCGCCGATGATCCTGCCGGCGAGGAGGCCGCCAAGGCTGCCGCCGCAGAAGCCGACGAGGGGTCCGGCGATCGCACTGACGACCCTGAGGCCGCAGGAGCGCAAGGCGCTATGCCGACCGCCGATCCCTCCGCCGCTGGCGCAGCGTCAGGCTCCGAAGAGCCCCAGCCCGGCGCCTATTTAAAGGCCGGCAATGGTATCTTCATCAAGCTCCCCTGGGCGTCAAGCTCCAGGGCATCGGTCGAAGGAGAAACTTTTGATGGAGAGGTGCTTGCCTCCGCTGGGCTGACGCTGGTTGACGCGTCGAGCAGTAGTAGCGGCGAGTTGGAGGAGGAGTAGCTGCTACGGAAGCTGGTGTCGCTCTACCGCGCCCGACAAGCCAAGGTGGAATCCCGGGAAGCGCTTGTCGCACAGGCGGGAGTGGACATCGAGAAGCACGCGGAGGAGCTCCGGAGCCGCAACCAGGAAGCTCTCCGGTCTTTGGCAGAGGAGCGGGAGCAACTCGCCGAGGCACGGAAAGCTTTCCTCCTCGAGAAGGCCGAAGCCGAAGAGCAACAGCGGCTTGCTGCCGAGGAGCTGTCCGCGCGGGAAGGCGAGCTGGCGCAGCGGAAAGTCAACCTTGACAGCTACGAGGAGGAACTTGCCGTACGCGAGCAAACACTTGGCGGGGCTCTCAAGGAAGCAGAGGACGCTGCCGCAGCTGCCGAGGCCGCCAAGGAGTTGGAGACGAAGGTGACGCAGCTGGAGGCCGATCTCAAGGCGAGCGGCGAAGAGCTTGCCGCGCTCAAGCGTGAGCGTGAGAAGGACGCCTACGCCCATGGCGAGCTGCAGGGTCGTCTCGTCGAGAAGGGCAAGGAGCTTAGCGCCGCCAAGGACTCCAACGCAGATCTTGAGCTGAAGTTGACCACTTTGACCAAGACGCTGGACGACGCCAAGGAGCAGGAGGTGGTCTTGAAGGAAGAGATCAAGGCCAACGAGGAGCTGCTGGCGAGTGCTGTGGTCACGCAGAACGCCTTTAGGGAGACTGTGGAGCTCTGGACGGAGGGTCTCGTGAATATCGCCGCAGTCATCGACGGGGAGCTGGCACAGCTGGGGATGGAGGATTTCGGGTATTCCTCCGATGAGAACCTCCAGCCCAGCGCCAAGCTCACTTTGTTCTTCAAGGGCGTGGCGACGGCCCTCCAGCGACTCCGGGAAAGGATCCCGAAGCAGCTGGCCGACGAGTCGCGCACGATCTGCGCGAGAGTTCTGCAAAAGGTGTTGGTGAAGGTGGCCTTCCGCAACCCAGGCCTCAACCTCACCAACGTCCTCAAGAAGCTGCCTCCGGATGCTGATCTGGAAGCGCTCAAGGCCCTTGTCGCACCCATTGTGGACAAGGTGAACGAGGTCAAGAGGGTTGACGGCGATCACGTAGATTAGGCCGCCCGTTTCCTCCTTTTCTTGCCGCTGCTGGTCATGTCACGAGAACAATCTATTAGAGCTGCGACAAGCTATCTTGTAATATAACTTTATTTTGGGTATCGATTGCTATGTTATTTCCTTTACTTGATTCCTTCCTTTGTATGTTTTTGCCCTACGCTTTTAGGGAACTTGCCGGCGCAGGCACCTTAGCCGTGAGCGTTGAGTGCGGAACGTCAGCAGCCTGCTGGCGGTGCCGCTACCGACAAGAAACCTTGTCGCAACTAGTCGCAGCCCACTTAAGTTGTCGAGCGGACTCGAAACAAAGTAAGGGCGCAACTAGCTATGAGTTCGTTCCTCCGCGCACAGGTTTTCCATACAAAGCACGGTCGTTCGAGGAAGATAACTTAAAAAAATTTAAAACTGATTGCTCAAACTTTGGCAACTTAGCTTTTCTGTCGTTTGCTTCCCGGTAAGGCGAAACTTCCTTGAACGACGCCTGGTCCACACCATTATCTTCTCCTCCCCCCCCCCCCCCGTCGCAAACTTGTGGGCGAGGGAACCTTCCTTTTCTTTGAGAAAAAGAAAGAAGAGAGAATAAAGATATGGAGCCTTATGGCTCGTTATGGCTTACCGGGGGTAGGCGCTGCACAAAGTGTCAGGTTATACATGCAAAAAATAGAAAGCATGAAATTGACAGGATGTGCGGAGCACATGAGCTTTATTTATGCATGGGGACTGCGCCCGGCTTTGTACAAAGGATTACATGCAACAGCGGCAAGACTTGTACAAAAGGTGGTTGTCGGAACAGGGTCCGGCAACCGCGCCTTACGGGTAAAACTTACGAAGATGCTCAATGTTCCAGGAGTTGCTCACCGGAAAGCCATCTTCGGTCTCAAGGCGGACAGCGCCAGGCCTAGTGACTCGTTTCACCCGGTAAGGGCCTTCCCACTTCGGCGTCAACTTGTTGGAATTCTTGGCGGACTGAACGCGCCGAAGAACAAGGTCGCCTTCCTCGAGACTTCTGGCATTAACTTTGCGGCTATGGTAGCGGCGCAAAGCTTGCTGATATCGAGCAGCTCGTACAGCGGCCTAAAGACGGTCTTCCTCAAGGAGCAGAGCGTCATCTTGTCGCAGCTGCTCTTGCTCAAGCTCATCATAAGCGAGCACTCGAGGCGACCCGTATACGAGTTCCGTGGGGAGAACTGCCTCTGCTCCATAGACTAGAGCGAAAGGTGTCTGGCCAGTGGCTCGATTTGGCGTCGTCCTGATCGAACAAAGAACCACCGGCAGCTCCTCAATCCAGTTCCTTCCGCACTTGCACAGCCAGTCGAAAGTCCTGGTCTTGAGCCCGCGCAGCACTTCAGCATTTGCCCTCTCCGCTTGACCGTTGCTTCTCGGGTGAGCAACAGAAGCGAAGCAGATCTTGGCGCCAAGGTCTTGGACGTACTGCATGAAGGTGCGGCTCGTGAATTGCGTGCCGTTGTCGGTGATAATCCTGTTAGGGATCCCGAAATGGCAAACAATCGACCTGAAGAACTTGACTGCTGACTGTGCTGTCACCTTCCTCACTGCTTCCACTTCTGGCCACTTTGTGAACTTGTCGATTGCAACGTACAAGTACTCAAAGCCCCCGAGAGCTCAGGGAAAAGGGCCGAGGATGTCGAGCCCCCAGACCGAAAATGGCCAGGATAAAGGAATCGTCTGAAGAGCTTGAGCTGGCTGGTGTATCTGCTTGGAATGGAACTGGCACGCTTCACACTTGGTTACTTGTGCAGTTGCATCCTGGAGGGCTGTCGGCCAAAAGAAACCTTGCCGGAATGCTTTGCCGGCAAGTGCTCTTGCGCCAATGTGGTGACCACATATGCCTCCATGTATCTCTGCCAACAGCTTTTGTCCGTCTTCCTGGGGAATACACTTCAATTTCACACCGTTGAGTCTTCTTCTGTACAGTGTGTCGTCGACAAACTGGTACATACTTGACTGTCGGGCTACTCTTTCCGCTTCTTCTTGCTCTTCGGGAAGTTCTCTTGTCTGAAGGAAACGGACAATCTGTTGTGCCCATGTTGGAGCTTGCGGCTCGACAACAAGGGCTATAGGCATATATGCTGCTGCGGGAACATCCGCTTCTACGGCAAGAACCTACGGCTCAGCCGGAGCTTGACGTTCCTCGGCAAGCTTGCCGGAGCAAAACTTGTCGGGAGCATCTGCTTCAACGGAACAAACCCTAAGGCTTGCCGGAGCAGACTGCTCCTCAGCACCTTTGGTGTTGATCTTGGGGACCTTCTTGGCGGCGGCTTCAGGGAGCTCTGCCTGAAAATAGTCACCAGAAACCAACTTCCTCTTCTTGCTCTGTCCGGTCGATGGCGTTACAGACGGTTGAGTCAGTTTGAGCACAAAGATCCCTGGTTCCACAGGTAACTTAAGTGCGGCGCACTTTGACAGGCCATCGGCAATGTCGTTCTGAGCTCTCGGAACATGTTCCATCTGTAGGCCGTCAAAGTGCTCTTCTAACTTTTTCACTTCGTCAACGTAAGCTTCCATCAACGGACTCTGATAATTCTTGTTCAGTTGGCGGACGACAAGTTGCGAGTCACCCCTGACAATGAGCTTCTTGATCCCAAGGTCTGCCGCGATCCTGAGACCGGCAAGCAAACCTTCATACTCTGCGGTATTGTTTGTTGCTTGCTCCTTGGGGAAGTGCATCTGGACTACGTACTTGAGGTGCTCTCCGGTGGGCGCGACAAGCAGCACGCCCGCACCGGCGCCTTGCAGCGAGAAGGCACCATCAAAGTACATGAGCCACTCTTTGCTTGCTTCCTTGACGGGGATGCTCGTTTCTGGAATTTCTTCATCTGGTGTTGGCGTCCACTCTGCTATGAATTCTGCCAATGCCCGGCTCTGGATAGTTGAAGTGCTTTCAAACTTGAGGCCAAAGCTTGACAGTTCTAGTGCCCACTCGACAATCCTGCCTGTTGCTTCTGGATTCTGCAGTATCCTCTTCAGCGGAAAACGAGTGACAACTGTGATCTCATGTGCTTGGAAGTAATGGCGCAGCTTTCTCGAGGCCATGAGAAGGCTGAAAAGCAATTTCTGCACACTAGAGTACCTCGACCTAGCCCCCTGCAGAAGGGAACTGACAAAGCAAACTGGGCGCTGCACCATTTTCTTCTGCACCTCCTCATGCGCCTGCGTAGATCCATCCTTGTCGGGACCAGAGCTTGTCGGCGAAGCCTCTTGCTTGTCGCTGTATGCACCTGCCGTGGTTGCTGGCTCATCATCCACCTCCCTCTCCGCTACTAACGCAGCACTAACCACTTGATTCGTTGCCGCTATATACAGCAGCAACTTCTCTTGTGGCTTAGGTGCGACAAGTGTTGGAGTGGAGGACAGGTATCTCTTCAAGTCCTGCAACGCAGCCTCCGCTTCCGGAGTCCATTTCATTGGACCTGCCTTTTTCAATATTTTGAAAAATGGCAGGGCGCGCTCAGCAGACTTAGAGATAAACCTGCTGAGAGCAGCCACGCAACCGGCAAGCCTTCGTACATCCTTGACGCGCTTTGGTGCTTCAATCTGCTCAATGGCCTTGATCTTGTCGGAATTGGCTTCAATTCCCCGCTGAGACACGAAGAACCTGAGAAGCTTGCCGGAGGGGACTCCAAACACACACTTCTCGGGGTTCAGCTTGAGGTTGATCTTGCGCAGATTTGCAAAGGTTTCATCCAAATCCTGAATCAGAGTTGCTTTGTCCTTGCTCTTGACCACTATGTCATCCATGTAGGCTTCTACATTTCTGTGTATTTGTGGCTCAAAAGCGTCATGGACTACTCTTGCAAATGTTGAACCAGCATTCTTTAATCCGAAAGGCACCCATACAAAACAGTATGTGCCACATGGAGTGATGAATGTGGTCTTCTCCTCATCTTCTTCTGCCATGAAGATCTGATGGTATCCTGAGTATGCGTCAAGAAATGAAAGCAAGTCACATCCGGCCGTGGAGTCAACAATCTGGTCAATGCGCGGCAAGGGAAATGGGTCTTTGGGACAAGCTTTATTAACATCGGTAAAGTCGATACAAAGCCTCCATTTCCCGTTTGCCTTGCGCACGACTACAGGATTGGCCAACCACGTAGGATGGAGCACTCCTCTGACAAGGCCTGCCGCTTCCAACTTCTTGATTTCTTCTGCAATGAATTCTTGGCGCTCCACTGCTTGTTTCCTGACCTTTTGCTTGACGGGCCGCGCATGAGGACAAACGGCAAGATGGTGCTCGATTACTTTCCTGGGAACACCGGGGATGTCAGACGGTTGCCATGCAAACACGTCGACGTTCGCCCGCAGGAAAGCAACGAGCGCGCTTTCCTATTTAGGGTCGAGCGTGGCACTGATGGTGAAGGTACCACCAGTGCCGTCCTCCTTGGCGGACACCTTCTTGGTCTCTGGTGAAGCTGTCATCGTCTTCTTACACTTGCCGGTGGAGCTCGATGGTGCGTCCTCGACGGTAGCGCAGCACTCCGAGGAGGTGCGCTTGCCGGAGTGGGCATCAGAACTCTTGCCGGACTTGGTCTTCTTCTTCCCCCCGGGAGCTTCAGCGGCAAGTGACTTGCGATCTGCTGCGGCTGCTGCTTCCCGGTAGATCTTGTCGGTGCAGATAAGAGCATCCTTCTTGTCGCCAGGGACAGAGATGACACTTATCGAGCCTGGCATCTTCAGTACGTTATATGCATAGTGAGAGGCTGCCATAAATTTGGCGAGTGTTGGACGGCCGAGTATCCCATTGTAAGGCAATGGAAAGTCAGCAACGTCAAAAGTGACCCTCTCAGTCCTGAAGTTCAGCTCGCTGCCAAATGTTACCGGCAACGTGATCTTTCCCTTCGGCTTGCTCCTTCCCGGATTGATTCCTTGGAATGCGTCGGTCTCTTCGAGCTCGCTGTTAGGGATCTGGAGTTTCGAAGTACCGTGGAGGAGATCAGGTTCAAGCCGGCCCCGCCATCAACTAGCATCTTTGTGACCTTGAGGTTGCGGATAGTTGGTGAAACCAACATCGGTAAGCACCCGACCGCAGTTATGTGATCAGGGTAGTCCTCAATATCAAAGATGATAGGCGTGCTGGACCATTTCAGAGGCTTGCGTGACTCAACGGGTGGTTCTGCCGCATTGACTTCCCGCACCCACTGCTTGAGCTGGCGGTGTGAAGTATGCAGAGAAGCACCGCCATCAACACACAGGACCTCTCTGGCTTTCTGGAACTCCTGCTCATCGGCCTCGTCATCATCCATATCTTCATCTTCGTCGTCGTCTTCATCCTTGTCGCGGCCGCGGGGAGGCCTGTCTCCTTGCCGCTGCTTGGCCTTGCCGCGGCGTCCTCCCCGGCCGGGACGTTTCTTGCCGGATCCTCCAGCACCTTCTTGGGCCTTCTCCTTGTCGCGTCGCTCGTACTCAGCCTTTTGCTGCTCGACAAGCTGCTCGACCTTCTTGCAGCTCTGGAGGTCATGGCCCTTGGTGCGGTGGATCTTGCAATACTGCTTGTTGGTGTCGTCCTGCTTGTCGGCGACCGCCACAGCCTCGCCGGAGGTACCAGCTTTGGATTTCTCGGTGCCACCTCCGTTGTCGGACTACTCAACAACTAGCACGTCTTTGCCTTTCCTCTTCCTATTGTTCCGCCGCCGGTTTCTCTTTGCCGGGGCTGCATCCTCACTATCAGATCCTCCTGCTCCTGTATTCTCTCCGGGGAGTCTCCTCCCTTCCTCAGCACGTGCACACTTGTCGGCCAGGGCATATAGCTCACTGACGTCTCTGATCTTGCACATCGCCATCTCCTACCGCATCCTGCGATTTCGCACATTCTGATGGAATGCGCTGATGACCGTGGCGGGGTGGACATCTGGGATGTTGTGTTGTACACTGCTGAATCTCTAAATGTACTTGCGTAGGGACTCTCCTTCCTTCTGGACGAGTATATGAAGGTCGCTCTCTTGGCCATGAGGTTTGTGGCCGCCTGTAAAGGCGCCGACAAACTGATGGCATAGGTCAGCCCAGGAAGATATGGAGTTGTCCGGCAAGTGCATGAGCCAGGATCTGACATTGGGCTTGAGCACCAGCGGGAAGTAGTTGGCAAGGATCTTGTCGTCCCGCCCCCCAGCAGCTTGCACCGCAATGGTGTAGATGCTGAGGAACTCCGACGGATGCGACTTGCCGTCGTACTTCTCTGGTACATCTGGCTTGAAATTCTTCGTGCTTGGCCACTGGACTTGCCGCAGCTCACGAGTGAACGCAGGGCAACCTAACGCGTACGGCAAGTCGCCTGGTTCCCCTGGCGCATGCATGTCAACAGCGGGCCCAGCGTGCTGGTCTGATTGACGCCGCGCTTCTCTTCGGCGCTCGATGTGAGTACGAGCGTCTTCTTGCTGTCATTCGTGAAGAACTTGGCGCTGATCGCGACGAGCACGTGGATCTGATGATGCGCTGGAGTCGCTGTCGAGGTGGATCCGACGAGTCGGCGATTTTGGCCTTCGAGGCGGAGAGTGCACGGTGGTTGCACCCCCACCGATCTTGTCGCCATCGGCTCGCGCCCGGCAGTCTTGCCGCGGCTGCGATGTACTCGGCTGCCGTGGAGTGTCGCCGTTGGCGAAGCCGATGAGACTCTGAATGGTGGCCCTCCAATCGTCGATCTTGTCTGCCGTTGGAGGGTAATCCAGGAGCAGTTGAGCTCGTGCCAACGCTTCTTCTGGAGTCTTCGGTGGCGGCGGCGAACGGTGCGAGGAGCGGGATATGCTCGGACTTCCAACTGGGTTGGAAGGAGCAGTATCCCGTCCAGGCGACCGTGCCTTGCTCGTGCCAGCATGTTGAAGCGCATGCTGGTCTTGAGCACCCCGAGATCCGCCGGCTCGATCTTGGTCCAACGAACGTATGGTACCGCGAGTACCATGATGTTGTTGGTCCCGCACCTCCTGGGATGGGCGCGGTGCATGTACGGACGCCGAGGTCTGCGCAGCCTTGTCCTTGGCAGCACCGTGAGCTCCCTCGTCGACGCCCATTCTCCGCCGGCGTCTACCCCACCAC
Source organism: Triticum aestivum (assembly GCF_018294505.1). NCBI lineage: Eukaryota > Viridiplantae > Streptophyta > Magnoliopsida > Poales > Poaceae > Triticum > Triticum aestivum. Next base: position 307,126,815 of record NC_057795.1, on the reverse strand, counting down.
CCGTTTGCTCCGGTGGTGGTGGGTTCGACGCGAATGGAGCAGCCACCTCCGAAGCCTTCTTCTTCGGCGGCATGTTGATGAAGAAGATGAAGATCTAGCTCGCGTGAACGCCGGATCAGATTCACACAACCTCGACGCCCCCTACCTGGCGCGCCAAAGATGTCGTGGGAACGAGCACCTATGGGGCCGGCGGACCGGGCCCCTTTCGGTTCGGCGGGGGGCGGAGATCGCACGAAGAGCGGATCGAGGCGAAGCACACGAGCGATTTACCCAGCTTCGGAGCTCTCCGGAGAGATAATACTCCTACTGTTGCTTGTCTGATTGTATTGCATTCTTGCTCGGGAGCACGGAGGGCTACAGTACACCTCAGCTGCTAACGAGACCGAGCGTGAGTGCCTTCTGGTTTCCAACCTCCCTCTACGTTGCGCATGGGCCTCCTTTTATATGCTCAAGGGGTCACCGACAGGTGGCAACGCAGACAAGGGGAAAAATGGAAAAGGAGTTGCGGTTGGTACAACTACTTGTACAGTGTATCATACCTAACCCTGACGGCAGGGGACAAAGGCATTAAATGCCCGTCTGTGTCGCCCGAACAGTGTAAGAAAGGGACCGTCAGGGGCGCCACCGCTTTCCAAGATGGCAATCTTGTCAGCGCCGCTTGCCACCTCACACCGTTCGCTGCACAGCCTCTTGCCACGCGCGCCTGGAAAGGTCTCAGGGCGACATGTCGGTGGATGTGCTGGAGCGCGGGTACAGAGTGGTAGCTTGCCGCGGCAAGCACCTTGCCGCGGTCGTTGTCTTGTCGCGTCCGGAAGCTTGTCACTCTCCGGGCCTTGCCGGGATGCATGGCGCGTCGCGGCAAGTTCCTTGAAATGCCTTGGTTGGCCTTCCCGGCAAGCTCCTCTTGACGGGGCCTTGTCTTCTTGGCTTGAACACTTTGTTCTTGAATGGCTCCAAAGGAACCACAGAGGACCTTGGCGGTCGCCCGGAAAGCCTTGCCGCGGGAGGCTGCGACTGCCCGTGCACAAGTTCGGGATACTAGGGTACCCCTACTCTAGTAGACCGACAGGCCCGGACCAACCTTACATGACCACATTCATGTGACCGGTTCCACCGACAAACATGCAACTAGTTTTGCATAAAGGTGGCTAGCGGGTGTCTGTTTCTCCAACTTTAGTTGAATCGAATTTGACTGCGACCGGTCCTTGTTGAAGGTTAAAACACCAAACTTGATAAATCACCATTGTGGTTTTGTGCCATAGGTAAGAATGGTTCTTGCTAGAAGCCCGTAGCATCCCTGTAAAACTTGCAACAACAAAGTAGAGGCCATCTAACTTGTTTTTGCAGGGCATGCTTGTGATGTGATATGATCAAGACATGATGTGATATATGTTGTTGTATGAGATGATCATGTTTGGTAAAAATTATCGGCAACTGGCAGGAGCCTTATGGTTGTCGCTTTATTGTATGAAATACAAACGCCATGTAATTGCTTTACTTTATCTCTAAGCGGTAGTGATAGTTGTAGAAGCAATAGTTGGCGCGACGACTACGACGCTACGATGGAGATCAAGGTGTCGAGCCGATGACGATGGAGATCATGACGATGCTTTGGAGATGGATATCAAAATCACAAGATGATGATGGACATATCATGTCACATATTTTGATTGCATGTGATGTTTATCTTTTATGCATCTTATTTTTCTTAGTACGGCGGTAGCATTATAAGATGATCCCTTAACTAAAATTTCAAGGTATAAAGTGTTCTCCCTGAGTATGCACTATTGTGACAGTTCTTTGTGCAGAGACACCACGTGATGATCTGGTGTGATAAGCTCTACGTTCACATACAGCGGGCGCAATACAGTTTTGCACATGCGGAATACTCAGGTTAAACTCGATGAGCCTAGCATGTACAGACATGGCCTCGAAACACTGGATATCGAAAGGTTGAATGTGAATCATATAGTAGATATGATCAACATAGAGATGTTCACCATTGATGACTACCCCATCTTATGTGATGATCGGACATAGATTAGTCGATTTGGATCGCGTTACACTTAGATGACTTGAGGGATGTCAGTTTAAGTGGGAGTTCTTAAGTAATTTGATTAATTGAACTTTAATTTATCATGAACTTAGTCCTGATAGTATTTGCAAATTATGTTGTAGGTCAATAGCTCGCGTTGCAACTCCCCTATGTTTTTTGTTATGTTCCTAGAGAAAAAGTTGAAAGATGATAGTAGCAATGATGCGGACTGGGTGCATGATCCGAGGATTATCCTCATTGCTGCACAGAAGAATTATGTCCTTGATGCACCGCTAGGTGACAAACCTATTACAGGAGCAGATGCAAATGTTATGAACATTTGGCAAGCTCAGTATGACGACTACTTGATAGTTTAGTGCACCATGCTTTATGGCTTAGAACCGGGACATCAAAAACGTTTTGAACACCATAGAGCATACGAGATGTTCCAACAACTGAAATTGGTATTTCATACTCATGCCCATGTTGAGAGGTATGAGACCTCTGGCAAGTATTTTGCCTACAAGATGGAGGAGAATAGCTCGCTAGTGAGCATATGCTCAGAATGTCTGGGTACTACAATCGCTTGAATCAAGTGGGATTAACATTCCAGATAAGATAGTGATCGACAAAGTTCTCTAGTCACTATCACCAAGCTACTAGAACTTCGTGATGAACTATAATATGCAAGGGATGAAGAAAACGATTCCCGAGTTTTTCGCATGCTGAAATCGGCGAAGGTAGAAATCAAGAAAGAGCATCAAGTGTTGATGGTTAACAAGCCACTAGTTTCTATAAAAGGGCAAAGGATAGAAAGGGAACTTCAAGAAGAATGGCAAGCAAGTTGCTACTCCTGGGAAGAAGCCCAAAGCTGGACCCAAGCCTGAAACTGAGTGATTCTACTACAAAGGGAATGATCACTGGAAGCGGAACTGCCCTAGATATTTGGCGGATAAGAAGGATGGCAAAGTGAACAAAGGTATATTTGATATACATGTTATTGATGTGTACTTTACTAGTGTTAATAGTAACCCATGGGTATTTGATACCAATTCAGTTGCTAAAATTAGTAACTCGAAACAGGAGTTGTAGAATAAACAGAGACTAGTTGAGGGTGAAGTGATGATGTGTGTTGGAAGTGGTTCCAAGATTGATATGATCATCATCGCACACTCCCTATACTTTCGGGGTTAGTGTTGAACCTAAATAAATGTTATTTGGTGTTTGCGTTGAGCATGAACAAGATAGGAGTGTGTTTATTGCAATACAGTTATTCATTTAAGACAGAGAATAATTGTTATTCTGTTTACATGAATAAAACCTTCTATGGTCATACACCCAATGTTAATGGTTTATTGAATCTCGATCGTAGTGATACACATATTCATAATATTGATGCCAAAAGATGCAAATTTGATAATGATAGTGCAACATACTTGTAGCACTGCCGTTTAGGTCATATTGGTGTAAAACACATGAAGAAACTCCATGCTGATGGGCTTTTGGAATCATTTGATACTTGCGAACCATGCCTCATAGGCAAGATGACTAAAACTCCGTTCTCCGGAACAATGGGGTGAGCCAATGACTTATTGAAAATAATACATACTGATGTATGCGGTCCGATGAGTGTTGAGGCACGCGGCAGGTATCATTATTTTCTGATCTTCACAAATGATTTGAGCAGATATGGGTATATCTACTTAATGAAACACAGTCTGAAACATCTGAAAGTTCAAAAAATTTCTGAGTGAAGTCGAGAATCATCGTAACAAGAAAATAAAGTTTCTACGATCTGATCGTGGATGCGAATATTTGAGTTACAAGTTTGGCCTTCATTTAAAACAATGTGGAATGGTTTCACAACTCATGCCACCTGGAACACCGCAGCATAATGGTGTGTCCGAACGTTGTAATCGTACTTTATTAGATATGGTGCGATCTATGATGTCTCTTATCGATTTACCACTATCGTTTTGGGGTTATGCATTAGAGACAGCCGTATTCATGTTACCAGGGTGCCGCCTAAATCCGTTTAGACAACACCGTATGAACTTTGGTTTGGCAATAAACCTAAGCTGTCGTTTCTTAAAGTTTGGGGTTGCGATGCTTATGTGAAAAAGCTTCAGCCTGATAAGCTCAAACCCAAATCAGAGAAGTGTGTCTTCATAGGATACCCTAAGGAAACAATTGGGTACACCTTCTACTACAAATCCAAAGGCAAGTTCTTTGTTGCCAAGAATGGAACCTTTCTAGAGAAGGAGTTTCTCTCGAAAGAAATGAGTAGGAGGAAAGTAGAACTTGATGAGGTAACTGTACCTTCTCTCAATTTGGAAAGTAGCTCATCCGAGAAATCCGTTCCCGTGATGCCTACACCAACTAGAGAGGAAGTTAATGATAATGATCATGAAATTTCAGATCAAAACCTCGTAGGTCAACCAGAGCACGATCTGCGCCAGAGTGATACGGTGATCCTGTTCTAGAAGTCATGTTACTTGACCATGACGAACCTCCGAACTATCAAGAAGCTATGATGAGCCCAGATTCCAACAGGTGGCTTGAGGCCATGAAATCTGAGATAGGATCCATATATGAGAACAAAGTGTGGACTTTGGTGGACTGCCCGATGATCGGCAAGCCATTGAGAATAAATGGATCTTCAAGAAGAAGACTGATGCTAATAGTAATGTCACTATCTACAAAGCTCGACTTGTCGCAAAAGGTTTTCGACAAAGTTCAAGGAGTTAACTATGATGAGACTTTCTCACCCATAGCGATGCTTAAGTCTGTCCGAATCATGTTAGCAATTGCCACATTTCATGATTATGAAATCTAGCAAATGGATGTCAAAAACTGCATTCCTTAATGGATATTAAAGAAGAGTTGTATATGATGCAACCAGAAAGTTTTTTCAATCCTAAAGGTGCTAACAAAGTGTGCGAGCTCCAGCGATCCATCTATGGACTACTGCAAGCATCTCAGAGTTGGAATATACGCTTTGAAGGTGATCAAAGCATATGGTTTTATACAGACTTATGGTGAAGCCTATGTTTATAAGAAAGTGAGTGGGAGCTCTGTAGCATTTCTGATATTATATGTGGATGACATAATATTGATTGGAAATGATATAGAATTTCTGGATAGCATAAAAGGATACTTGAATAAGAACTTTTCAATAAAAGACCTCAGTGAAGCTGCTTACATATTGGGCATCAAGATCTATAGAGATAGATCAAGACGCTTGATAAGACTTTCAATGAGTACATACCTTGACAAGATTTTGAAGGAGTTCAAAATGGATCAATCAAAGAAGGATCTTCTTGCCTGTATTGTAAGGTGTGAAGTTGAGTAAAAGACTCAAAACCCAACCACGACAGAAGATAAAGAGAGAATGAAAGTCATTCCCTATGCCTCAGCCATAGGTTCTATAAAGTATGCCATGTTGTGTACCAAACCTGTCGCGTACCTTGCCATGAGTGTGGCAAGGGGTACAATAGTGATCCAGGAGTAGATCACTGGACAGCGGTCAAAATTATCCTTAGTTACCTTTAAAAGGACTAAGAAAATGTTTCTCGGTTATGGAGATGATAAAGAGTTCGTCGTAAAGAGTTACGTCGATGCAAGCTTTGGCACTAATCTAGATGACTCCAAGTCTCAATCTAGATATGTAACGTGGTAGCAATTAGCTAGAGTAGCTCCATGCAGAGCATTGTAGACATAGAAATTTACAAAATACATACAGATCTGAATGTGGCAGACCCGTTGGCTAAACTTCTCTCACAAGCAAAACATGATCACACCTTAGTAGTCTTTGGGTGTTAATCACATAGCGATGTGAACTAGATTATTGACTCTAGTAAACCCTTTGGGTGTTGGTGGCGATGTGAACTATGGGTGTTAATCACATGGCGATGTGAACTATTGGTGTTAAATCACATGGCGATGTGAACTAGATTATTGACTCTAGTGCAAGTGGGAAACTGAAGGAAATATGCCCTAGAGGCAATAATAAAGTTGTTATTTTATTTCCTTATTTCATGATAAATATTTATTATTCATGCTAGAATTATATTAACCAGAAACTTGATATATGTGTGGATACATAGACAAAACTCTGTGTCCCTAGTAAGCCTCTACTAGACTAGCTCGTTAATCAAAGATGTTTAAGTTTCCTAACCATAGACATGTGTTGTCATTTGATGAACGGGATCACATCATTAGAGAATGATGTGATGGACAAGACCCATCCGTTAGCTTAGCATAATGAACGTTCAGTTTTATTCCTATTGCTTTCTTCATGTCAAATACATATTCCTCCGACTATGAGATTATGCAACTCCCGGATACCGGAGGAATGCCTTGTGTGCTATCAAACATCACAACGTAACTGGGTGATTATAAAGATTGTCTACAGGTATTACCGAAGGTGTTTGTTGGGTTGGCATCGATCGAGATTAGGATTTGTCACTCTGATTATCGGAGAGGTATCTCTGGGCCCTCTCGGTAATGCACATCATAAGAAACCTTGCAAGCAATGTGACTAATGAGTTAGTTGCAGGATGATGCATTACGGAACGAGTAAAGATACTAGCTGGTAACGATATTGAACTAGGTATGAAGATACGGACGATCGAATCCCGGGCAAGTAACATACCGATGACAAAGGGAATAACATATGTTGTCGTAATGGTTTGGCCGGTAAAGATCTTCGTAGAATATGTGGGAGCCAATATAAGCATCCAGGTTCCGCTATTGGTTATTGACCGGAGCGGTGTCTCGGTCATGTCTACATAGTTCTCGAACCCGCAGGGTCGCACGCTTAACGTTCGTTGACACTAGAGTACTATTGGGATATTTGATGAGTGGTAACCAAATGTTGTTCGGAGTCCCTGATGAGATCCCGGACATCACGAGGAGTCTCGGAATGGTCGATAGGTAAAGATTTATATATAGGAAGTCATATTTTGGGTTCCGGAAAAAGGTGCAGTTTTTTCGGTATTGTACCGGAAAGCTTCCAGAAGGTTCCAGAGGATTCTGGAGGGGTCCGAAAGTCCACAAGTGGGTTCACCATGACCCAAAGGCTATCATGGACTGCTTGGAGGTGCCCTGGCCTTATTGGGCTAGGCGCACCAAGTCCTCAAAAGCCCATGTGGCTAGGGAAGGCAAAAAAGGAAGGAGTCCTAGTAGGAATAGGATTGGACTTGGAGTCCAAGCCCTCTCCCCCTTAGTTGTGCCCTAGGGCTTGGAGGGGCTCTTTGCCACGCCCCTCCACCCATATATAGAGGGGAGGGGCGTCCCAAGAGGACACACCAAGCCTTTGGCGCCCCTCTCTCTCTCACGTTACTCCGTAGTTCCACCGCCTCGTCCCGACGACGCTTAGCGAAGCGCTGTCGGTGCTCCACCACCACCATCACCATCACGCCGTCGTGTTGGTTGTGATCCCATCTACTTCTCCTCTCCCGCTTGTTGGATCAAGAAGGAGGAGACGTCATCGAGCTGCATGTGTGCTAAACTTGGAGGTGTCGTCCGTTCGGCAATAGATCAGTTGGATCGTGAAGAAAGTTTGATTACACCAACCGCGTTGTGAAACGCTTCCACTTTAGGTCTATGAGGATACGTAGACACACTCTCCCCTCTGCTATGCATCTCCTAGAAAGATCTTGCGTGAGCGTAGGAATTTTTTTGAACTTGCATGCTACATTCCCCAACAGTTAGGGATGACCCCACATGTTTTCGGTCATCCTTTGACCCACGGCTAGGTAGCTCATGTGAACCCAAATATTACAAAGGCTGAACCCATAGGCTTGGAGTCCTGGCGTCGCCGCTACTTCTCCAGGGGAGTATGGTTGTCTCGGTCTGTCTTTCTATTCCCAGCAAACTCCACATATTTTTCTCCCCCCCCCCCCTCGAAGATTGGTGGAATGATAATATCGCCGGTTGCGACGCTGCTTCGTGCATTCTCTTTGGAGAAGCTATCATCTATGTGTTATGAAATGTTTGGAAAGAGCGAAACAGGCGTGCATTTAGTGGCACACTGGCACTTCCCTAAGGGCAACTCCAACGCGCCAACGCATTTTGTCTGCACGCGTCCGTTTGGGTCAAAGGAAGAAAACTTGGACCAACCCGCCGACACTAACGGACGACTGTCCCTTTTTCGTCCACCCACGACCCATTTCTTGCCTAAATTTGGGCAGGGTTTGCGTCGGCGAGGAGATGGTGCGGACGCGTGCCCTTGTCCTCCCCCTGGCCCGCCCATCGGTTGCACCGCATTTCCCCCTGTCTCCCAAACACTCCCTACCCGCTCGCCATGGCCGACGCGCCAAACCTCGCCACGGTCGACGGCATGGTCGTTCGGCCCCGCCTCGTGCGCACGAAGAAGCCCAAGAAGGATATCACGCCGGAGCAGAGGGCCAAAGAGTCAGCGAAGAGGTCTGGCCGGAGGAAGGTCGAGGCCGGCAAAAAAGAAGCTGCCACGCGCAATAGGAGTCCGCCATTGCGGAGTGCCAAGGCCACACAACAAACTCTCCTCATGCAAGGATTCCTCGCGGCGAGCCGACCATTCTTGTCGCCGTTGCTGCCATGGCCACGCGCAGGCACAGACTCGCCGGCTGCTTGTCCGCCGCGGCCGGAGACGTCGTGCACCTCCACCACACCGCAGACGCCCGGCTTCCCTGCCCAATACGACTCGGCCACGTCCCGCTTCTCCACCTTGTACGGGAACTGCTCGCCGGAAGGGAGTGTGATCGTGCCGGCCAGCCCCGCGGATGCGGCCATCGACCTCAACGCCACACTTGTGGCCGGCGGATCGTCCACTGGAACACAAAGGAAGCGCATGAACCACGGCCGAGATGCATGCACTATTGCCCTTTTATTGTGTGCTGGCAAATGTGTCGGCCACTGACAAATGTGTCGGCATGAACTATGACGTTTTTTTGCTAGGCTAGCAATTTAGAATAAATTTGCTTGTCAAAAATTCGGCATCACGGACAAAATACGTCGGTCCGTTAGGCGCACCAGTTAAGTTTGAGTAGACGCGGCCGGATAGCGTGCCTTGGACATTTTTTATGTCCATTTCGTCCGTGCGGAACACAACTCCAACTCCAACCGGTCCATTTGCGTAATCCAAAACGGACGAAAAGCGTAGAAAAACTACGTCCATTTGCGTTGCTGGTTGGAGTTGCCTTGGACATTGCTTGCGTTGTCACGGAGGATTACACAGGCTCTCTTGGCCTTTGCTTAGAAGATGTAATTGTGTCATCTTGTTTTCATTTTATTTGTCCCTATGAAATACTCCCTCCGTTCTTAAATATTTGTCTTTCTAGAGATTCCAACAAATGACTACATACGAAGCAAAATGAGTGAACCTACACTCTAAAATATGTTTATATACATCCGTATGTTGTGTCCATTTGAAATGCGTAGAAAGATAAATATTTGAGAACGGATGGAATATATTATACGTCTTTTGACGTATACTATGAAAAATAGCACAAAGGGAACGTACGTCCTAGCTCTGCAACATCAACCACCACTGTAGGAGTGATGAGCCACAGTACTCCCATTGATAGTCTCGCGACGGGACTGGACGCACGGGGACGGGTAGAAGACCTGGCTCGCGTGCGCGCGCAGCTGCCACCGCTCTGGCGCTCTGTTCCGCTGCCGCGCTTCCCAGCCCCCGAAGTCACTCACGCCGTCACGCCGCAGCCTGATCCGCCGTGTCCTGTGTGGCGGACGGAACGTCCAACGACTCCACGGGACAGCCGGGACGCCACTCCCAGGTCCCAACGCCACCGCAGCATCGGCGCCGCCCCGCCCCGCCTGGCCCGGCCGCCCCCCATGTGGCCTTTATTACCCAGCTAAGCGGTGCTTAGCTGCTTAGCTGGGCAGCACCAACGAGTGAGGACGACGCAGAAAGCTCCGGGTTCCACTTTGAAACGAAATGCAACGCATCCGTGCACGTCGGCCGGCCCATCCATGGTTGATGGGCGGGTTCACTATCGGGCTCTGTGTGTGAGTTGGCGTTGCCTGTACATGCAATGCAATGCATGGTCCCGTATTAAACGGCAAGGAGCATGATCTAGCAATGTCGTGCGCGCATAGTTGCGTGACAAAGACGGGGGAATATGTTTCGATTACGCAACGAACGGAATCAATGAAGGAATGATCATGCATACGCATGGTGGTCATGGTACAGCGGCGCGCCGAGAAGGAAATCAATGGTGTCACTGTATCTCGTGGCTACGCCACACCGTCGCAGGGGCGCGCGGGCCCAGACACACGAGGGCATCTCCTCCCTCCTCCTCGTTTAGAGATATTTAGTAAAAACATCACTTCTTCTTTTTTTTTGAAAAAACCATCACATTCTGGGCTGGGAAAACAACTTAATACCACATTGAAGTCAAAGCACAAAGAACCACTAACTTTTCTCCTTACAACTAACATGGAGCACTCATTGTCCAATTTGCTCGCGAAAACAGGAAAACTGGCAAGTAGGGCTTACCTGTCAAGCTGATATGGCGCCCATTGACCACCATGCGTATGTCTATGGAGTGACGCCCATATTACCTACGTAGCATGAATGCTAAGTAGTGATCTTTCATGCACTCAAGCGAATTTCTAAATGAAAAATGCTAATTACACAATTGCATATATATCTATCATAAATTAAAATGTAATAGGTTGAAGCATATGTACATACGAAGCTCCTAGGAAGCATGGCAAATAATTGGCATTCCATCTGTACATAACACAACACCTACAACGAATTGAATTGTAGTACTATGTGGGAGCATAAACTGTTTGATGGTTATAACTAGGAGAAGTAAAAATAAACATGAAATATGTAGCAGAAATCAAGGAAGCTTCAAACTCCTATGGAGTGATGCCTGCAGACTCGGACACAATTTTTTTTCTAGCCTCTACTGCATGATAGAGTGAGCACAAGGAACTTATTACAATGCAGAAGCATGTACTTAGAAGACTAAAATTGGGCATTATGTGCAGAGGCCATAGAAGAAACATTGATCCATCTTTTCTGGAATTTCCCTTTTTCTCTTAACTGCTGGTATAACATCCTTCCAACTAAACAGAGGGGCATTTCTGCATATGACGAGATTCACCTGACAATGAATATGCTTCCAAAAACCATTGCAATGGAGATTATTGTCATGGGATGTTGGAGTACTTGGATGGTCAGAAATGACAAAATCTTCATAATGGCAGCTCCACATCTAAACTCCTGGAAACACTACCTGAAAGAAGGTCTTCAGATTCCCAAACTTCGAGCGAAGCAAGCAAAGGCAGAGCAGATTGAAGCATGGATGGAACATAACTTGTGTTTTAATTGCTATTATGTTTCCTAGAGCCGGTATTGGGTGACATTAGTTTTTTAAACCGTGCGTACATAATTATTGATAATGAAAATGCCATAGAACGATTGTTCTACGGTTTCAGCTCAAAAAAGGGAAGCTTGGATCAGAAACCATCCCGACACATGAAGTGTGATGTTGGAAGCTCCATTTGCAAGATTGCAATAGGACACATGACACAAAACATGAGCTATATATACTGGAGCCCAATTGGATTCATAGAATAGAACAATGAAAATTGAAGCAAACTAGTATTGTGGCCAACAGGGCATGGATGTTTTGTGTCACCAGAATAAATATTTATCAAATTTTTATTACCTATAGAAGCAAATTGTATAGAGTTTAGAAGCATCTATATTTCAATTAGGTGATGCATAACAAAGAAGCATGAACATGTGTACTTCACGAGCAGAACTAGTCTTGGATGGAAGCATGGAAGTTGATATTGTAATGGAAACTAATATTACTGCCAGTATTTTGATGACTATTATTGTGATGTGCCTACCAAATTAATAGAAATCCAGTGACCAATTACATGTGAGATAGAACGATGATATGAACAGAAGAATCAAAATTAGAGGACAAGATACCTAGGTCTAGGTCTAGTGATTGCATGATGCATGTGAGGGAAGCGGGTGAATCCTGCAATGTTCCTCGCTTGTTGTCTTCGTTCCTCAACTGAGACGACGCTCCGCTGCGGTGGCCCAAACCTAGCGGAGATGCCAGGGATGGCAAGGGGGTCGGGAGCTCGCTCATGCGTGTCATGGATAAGGCCAGCCGCAACCAACGGATGGGATAGCATACTGATGCAATGAATCTCACGACCCTTCCTAGGATGGCTGGTTTATGCCGAAGATCCGAGCGACGAGGTGAGTGCTGAGCTCATGGATGAAGCTGAATCAAGAGCAGCTACCATGGGGATGAGGGGCGGGTGGGTTCGGGGCAGGTGATACCAATGCGGGGGTGGGGGGATTATAGGAAGGACGTGAGGATAAAATCAGTCGAATTTGGAAACACATTGACTAATATTTGGTAGCAATCTCAGCCATGAGATGAAAAAAAAATCAACATTTCACAGCCGGTCTGACGAATGCCTTTTAGCAGACTTCTGTTAGGAAGTGTTTCTCAATCTAAATTGTGCTACTGTAGTGAACTGTTACTTGATTTAGGGTCATTTAAATGCACTCGTGATATTATTTTTGTTTGTGCTACTGCACTGAAATGAACATCTGGTGTCTGTGCTTGTGTATGTGAATGCAATGTTAGTAAATTTGCTCATATATCTGCTACTGAGTGCATATAGTTTATTGTGCTTTAGGTCAAAGATGGAGCAGAAGATAACACTTATGGTACCTTGATGTCAATAATGATGAGAAATGGCTATGGATTATTTGATAGTCTATGATATATGAAAGAAGAGGGGTATGGTTACAAGGAGTGGCTGTCTTGGAGAACAATATTTCAGTTGATGAGATGATTAGGAAGTTTGAATGCACACAATTGTTGTATTTAACAGATATGAGGGGCAAGATGGAATGGTTAAATTATTTTCCTCTAACTAATAAAAAATCAGCAATTAAGGGAAAGAAGACCCAAGTAACATAAATGTTGAAGATGATCCCGAAACAATAGAAAAGTGGACCCACCTATTGTGTTTGTTGTTAGTGACTCAGGTGTTGTGCACAAAACATATGATGAATATGTTGGGTCATCATATGTTCATGGTACACAAGAAAGTACTAACTTGATGCTTGATGCCACTGAAATTAGTGCCTCCTCCAACATAGGATCATTCCATACTTGAGACACATGAGAGTGTGTAGATGCATGTGGACACTTTGCTGCCAGGTTAGACACAGGAACCAATTCGATACAGATCACATAGAGCAACCAGAACAACCAAGTAACAATCAAATAAATGTTAATTGTGCTGATTTCCAGTTTGATTCAGAAGAGGATGAGCATGCAGCTTATGAGAATTCAGTTTCTAAATAGGAGCATGTAGCTGAAGAGAAAGAGGAACATGATGATTCAGTATCTGATGAGGAGTATATAGCTGATGAGAACCTCTGAGAGCCAGAAAATTCAGATTCAGAGGAGTATGTTGTTGATGTCTATCAAGAAGACCATTGTGCAGCCAGAGCTCAAGTAGAAAGGAGGAAATAGAAAACTGAGCACAAGCAAAACAAAACAATATCTAGGATTAAGAGGAAGAGGGAGGAAACCATGAATAGTGCACATTGTGAGGGTGACATGGAGCCTGAAGATATTTGTGACAATTAAGAGGGAGAAAATGGTGAATAGTAGGGACAAGAGATGACAGTTCCTAAGCCTGCTCCAAAGAAGAGTAAGAGGACAGGGACAACAATCAGGTCCGACTCACGTGCTGATTTTACTGTTAATGAGGACTGGTTTCCATCTTCAAAAGAAGAAGGGGATGCAATTTTTTCGAATGAAGCAGAGATTATGTGAATGTACCTATGTCATTCATCATCCCCTCTAGAAGAAGGAACAGAGCAAAGAAACCACAACCTAGAATTTGGTATGATAAGTACATAATGCATCCAGAGCAGTAATTTATGCTTAGGTTGGGTCGTAGAGATGTTTACCAGTTCAGAGAGGCACTTGTGAACTTACATGTGAAACAAATGAGATCATACAGGTATCATAGAAACTGCAGTTATATGATAATTGTCTGTTGCGCTGGGGACGACTACCAGTTCTACATGACTGCAACAAAGATAAAGAGCGCGCCCACTTTATGCATTAAGAAGATGAGGTTGGAGCACACATGTCCCACACAGTCAAACAAAAGAAGGATTAGCTCCAAGTGGCTTGGAAACAAGATGCTAGAGACAATCACGCTAGACCCCAACACAACTATCCTTGGTCTGGGTGATAAAGCAAATATGCAGTTTGGTCTTGAAGTTTGAAGAATGTTGGAATGGAGAGCATAGAAGAAAGCAAAAGATATTTTGCTTGGAGATCACAAGGTGTAGTATAAGAGGCTGAGAGATTACATGAAAACAAAGTGAAAAATCCCTGGTTAAGGTGCATTGTCACAATTGTTATGACAAAACACAAGAAAATCCCTTTAATAAAGATTACATGGTATCTTCTTCTATTTGAATGCATGTAGTGACGGCTTTCTAATTGGACGCATGCCATTCATAGATGTGGATGGCTGTGATACATCTCCAACATATCTATAATTTTTTATTGTTCCATGTTGTTATATTATCATTCTTGGATGTTTTACAATCATTTTACATCATTTTTTGGAACTAACCTATTGACATAGTGCACAATGCCAGTTGTTGTTTTTTGCTTGTTTTTTACATCACATGAAATCAATGTCAAACGGAGTCCAAATGCAGTGAAACTTGTTGTGTATTTTTTCTAGACCATAAGACACCTGTTGGGCCAAGAAAGTACTTGAGGGGAGCTCCGAGGGGAGCACAAACCACCAGGGCGCGCCTGCGGGCCCAGGCGCGCCCAGGTGGGTTGTGCCCACCTCGGTGGCCTCCCGCACCGCCTCTTTGCTATATAAATACCCCAATATTCCAGAAACCCTAGGGGAGTCGATGAAAATCAATTCCAGCAGCCGCAAGTTCCAGAACCACAAGATCCAATCTAGACATCAACATGGAGGGGTTAATCATCCTCATTGGTGCCTCTTCGATGATGCGTGAGTAGTTCATTGTAGACCTACGGGTCCGTAGTTAGTAGCTAGATGGATTCCTCTCTCTCTCTTATGATTCTCAATACAATGGTCTCTTGGAGATCTATTTGATGTAACTCTTTTTGCGGTGTGTTTGTTGGGATCCGATGAACTTTGAGTTTACGATCAAATCTATGTTTTTATCCATGAAAGTTATTTGAGTCTTTTGATCTCTTATGCATGATTACTTATAGCCTCGTATTTCTTCTTCTAATCTTTGGTTTAGTTAGGCCAACTAGATTGATTTTTCTTGCCATGGGAAGAGGTGCTTTGTGATGGGTTTGATCTTACGGTGCTTGATCCCAGTGACAGAAGGGGAACCGACACGTATGTATCGTTGCCATTAAGGATAACAAGATGGGGTCTATTTCTACATAAATAGATCTTGTCTACATCATGTCATTGTTCTTATTGCATTACTCCTTTTTCCATGAACTTAATACACTAGATGCATGCTGGATAGCGGTCGATGTGTGGAGTAATAGTAGTAGATGCAGGCAGGAATCGGTCTACTAATCTTGGACGTGATGCCTATATAATGATCATTGTCTGGATATCGTCATAATTATTTGAAGTTCTATCAATTGCCCAACAGTAATTTGTTTACCCATCGTATGCTATTTTTCTCGAGAGAAGCCACTATTGAAATCTACGACCCCGGGGTCTCTTCTTTATTATATTTGCCTTTGATATCTATTTTTATTTGCTTTTATTTTCAGATCTATTAATCCAAAAACTCAAAAATACTTTTTTGCACTTTATTTTATTTGTGATCTGTTTATTCAATCTATTACAACTTTCTCCCGTCCACGTGCCAATTTCTGGCGCCGTTACCAGAAGGGGACTGACAACCCCTTTAACACGTCGGGTTGCAAGTATTTGTTCTTTGTGTGCAGGAGCTGTTTACGTGGTGTTTCGTGGTTCTCCTAGTGGTTCGATAACCTTGGTCTCATCTCTGAGGGGAATACCTACCGTTGATGTGCTGCATCATCCCTTCCTCTTTGGGGAAATACCGACGTAGTTCAAGCCAATATCAAAAGGAGTTTCTGGCGTCGTTCCCGGGGTGACATCATCAACACCTATCGGGTTCCTAATCACGAATCTCATCTCCTTGCAATTTACATTATTTGCAATTGCCTCTCGTTTTCATCTCCCCACTTCACAAGTTTTTTCTGTTTTATTCGCCCTCTTTTTTGTTTGCCTTTTTCTCGTCAGATCTCTTGTTTGCTATCTCTAATTGTGTTACCATGTGCCTTCTATTTGCTTGCATCTTCGTTTGCTAAAGATCTATTGATATGGATCCTCATCCACTTGCTAATCTTTTCAAAAGTTCCAATTTTGGTGAACCAATCGCTAGTGAATTGAGTTCACTAGATTATATTTATAAAGTTTTGCTTGAGATTTATGAATCTGAAAATTGTGATGAAGTGTTAAACCAAGGAATTTATAAAGTGAATCATGATAGCTCCTTGAATGAAAAGCATGATTGTGATGATGTTATTATAAATTCTATTAATGTCAATTGTGTTAGTGATATGCAAAACCCCAAGCTTGGGGATGCTTGTTATGATATGCCCACTACTTATTGCAATGATCATGACTGGGGTGATAATGATTCTTATGATCTTGAAATTTTATTTGAGCCTCATGATGAATATGCTATTGATAATAATTTTTGCAATAGTATTGAAAGTGGGTTTCAAAGAGTGCCAACTTTAGGTAAAAATAATCCCACATATTTGGAGAGTGTTCAATCTTGTGAAATTTTTGATAAAAGTGGGCTTGGAGAGGTCATGACTTTATTTGATGATAATCCCACAATTTTGGAAGAGTGTCAATAGGGATGAAAACGGAGCGGGAATGGACGGAACTGAGTGCTACCACATTTGCTTTCATATATTTTTTGCAGAAGCGGAAGCAAATACAAAAACCCCGAAAATGAATATGGAAATAGATGCTACCAGAAACAGACATGGAGCAAATACAAAGCAGAGACGGAAACATAAGTGGACATTGACCAGAACCTAAAAAACCTTGAATCATAGAGAAATACACACAAAACACAAATTTAATGAATTTTTAACATGGCTACAAAATAATATAATTATGTTAGCAACTTAGCTTAGCATTGTAGTAGTAGTGGACAATTGCGTATAGGGTCAAGCTGACTACATGTGTGGTAGTAGAAGTTGGGCTCAAATGATCCATTCTACTCATTGTATAATTGTATGTTGTTTGGTGGTTAGACTACAAAGGAGCCATAGGTCTATAATAAAAATGGAAATTCCCTATTCACGGAAACAGAAAGTTCCGTTTCCATGCCTATTCCACCAGAAAACACCGTTCCATTTTTGTTTCCATTTCTGCATAAAAAACTTCACTTCCACTTCCATTTTGCAAATTTCCATTTCCATTTTCATATTTCCTCTCTGTTTCCATTTCTCCTCCGGAAAAACAGAAAGATTCCACTCCATTTTCATCCCTAAGTGTCAACTTTGCATGCATTTGGATCATGAAGAGAATATTTTATGTGATGGTTATATTGTTGAATTTTATTATGACCCTACATGGAATTATTATGAGAAAGGAAAATATGGTTGTAGAAATTTTCATGTTACTAAATTACCTCTGATTATGTTGAGATTGTCAATGTTTTATTCCTTTCCTTTGCATATGCTAGATATTTCTTATCTTGATAATTTGTTTGCTTATAAAATTCCTATGCATAGGAAGTATGTTAGACTTAAATGTGTTTGTCACATGTTTTATGATGCTCTCTTTGCATTTCAATTATTATCTTTCATGTGAGCATCAATAAAAGTATGCCTAGCTAGGGGCGCAAACTGATAGCGCTTGTTGGGAGGCAACCCAATGGATAAAATTTATTCTTGTCTTTTTCTTTCTGTCCTTGAGTGTTCGCACAATCATGCTACTGTTATGATTGTGTTTTTCATGTTTTAATTAGTGTTTGTGCCAAGAAAAGCCTTTGGGATCATGTTGGGTGATAGTTGATTTGATCTTGCTGAAAAACAAAAACTTTTGCACTCAGAAAAATAATTTGCATAAATCACAGAAACGTGATTTTGCTCTGAATTTTTTAAAAAATATTTATATATAAATTGCCCATGTTGTCTTAATTTTTCAGAATTTTTGGAGTTACAGAAGTATACGAAGTTCCCTGATTACTACAGACTGTTTTGTTTTTGACAGATTCTGTTTTCTTTGCGTAGTGTGCTTGTTTTGATGATTCTATGGTTTCCTGTGAAGGGTTTTTGCCATAGAAAATTTGGAATACAGCAGATATAATGCAAAAATAAAATATGAATGGGTTTGCAACAGTACTGAAAGTAGTGATTTGTTTTCTTATACTAACGGATCTCACGAAGGTTTTGTTGATTTTTGTGTGATTGAAGTTTTCAAGTTTTGGGTGAGCTCGCGATGGATTAAGGAATAGGGACTAGCAAAAGTCTAAGCTTGGGTATGCCCAAGGCACCACAAGGTAATATTCAAGAAGTATCAAGCAACTAACCTTGGGGATGCCCCCAGTAGCATCCCCTATTTCTTCTAACAACCATCGGTATTTTACTTGGAACTATATTTTTATTCGTCACATATTATGAGTTTTGCTTGGAGCGTCTTGTATGATATGAGTCTTTGTTTTTTTAATTTTTAATAAGTATCCTTGCTGAACACACCTATTTTGGAGAGCCAAATTATGCTATGTTTGCTCCTATGCTTCACTTAAATTTTCAAAGCCTTGGAATTGCTCTAGTGCTTCACTTATACCTTTTTGAGCACGGTGTGCTTTGTTATCTTTGAAGAAATTCTCTCATGCTTCACTTAGATCAATTTGAGAGAAATAAATATGATGCTCATGTTCTTCACTTATATTTGTTTGAGCTTATTAAAAGCAACATATAAAACTAGTTCCAAAGTGATAGATATCCAAGGAGGATATAATAAAAACTTTCATGAAGATCATTGGACAAAATAAACTTGATTCTTTGTAATAGTTTTGAGATATGATGATAGTGATATGCGAGTCATGTTGATGAATAATTATGTTTTAGAAAGAATATTGGTGTTAAGGTTTGTGATTCCCTATGCAAGCATGAAAGTCAATAGTTATGCAATGAAATTACATCCTACTTATGGTGCATTATTCGGTGTTAGTTATGCTTAATGCTCGCTTATGAGATTTTTCGTTTCTTGGTTGGATGCTTCTCAATCTTTTGCTAGCCTTCATTTGCACTAAGTATGATCACTACTTGTGCATCCAAAATCCTTTAAACCAGTTTTTGCCACATGAGTCCACTATACCTGCCTATATGCGGTATTATTTTACCGTTCTAAGCAAATTTGTATGTGCCATCTCTAATTTTTAAAATAAATTTCTCTCTTGTGTGCTCGTACCGCTCATGAAACGGTAGGGGTGGCTGATATATTTCCATGCTAGATGTGTTATTCTCAAGATGAGTGTTTATTCACTTGTCATTGCACGAGAGTACGGCAAAGGTATTAGGGATGCCTAGTCTCGAAATGAAAAAAAATGAATTTACTTTATGTTGTCAAATAATAGATTCCTTGGAAAGTGTTGGTATGGAAGGCACCCGTGGATACGGTTAGCCATGGAAAGTGAAAGTATGGTGGAAAAAGGAATAAAATTTATTTTCTGTTTGGGAACCGCCTATGATATATCTAGCATGGAAAGTATTGGAAACTACTTGATCGATTTCGTTGACAGGAAAAGCATGCCACCCAAAATGTTTTATATCTATCTTTTTCGCTTTGAGCTCTGGCACCTCTACAAATCCATACTTCCCTCCGGAAGGGCCTTTCTATTTACTTTATGCAATTTTTATTTTTACTTGAGTCTCCATCTTCTCTTATAAAGCACTAACTAAGGGGCACTATGATCATACTTGAGCATTGGGTGTAGCTAATATGTGAGTGTGTTTCATGAATGGATCAATGATTGAGCATAATGGGCTAGGGATAACTTGCTTTAGTGTTGATATTTCGAAAGACATGGTTGTTTGTTGATATACTTGAGTATTAAAGTCCTCATGTCAAAACTAGACTATTGCTTTGAACCATATAAAAGTCCTAATGTCCATGCTACAAACAAAAGAATATGTGATGAACATGTTAGGCAACATTCCACATCAAAAATTTTGTTTTTATCATTTACCTACTCGAGGACAAGCATGAATTAAGCTTAGGGATGCTGATACGTCTCCAACGTATCTATAATTTTTGGTTGTTCCATGCTGTTATATTATAATTCTTGGATGTTTTACAACCATTTTATATCATTTTTTGGGACTAACCTATTGACATAGTGCCCAGTGCCAGTTGTTGTCTTTTGCTTGTTTTTTACATCGCAGGAAATCAATATCAAACAGAGTCCAAATGCAGTGAAACTTTTTGTGGATTTTTTTATGGACCAGAAGACACTTGTTGGGCCAAGAAAGTACCTGAGGGGAGCTCTGAGGGGAACACAACCCACCAGGGCGCGCCTAGGTGGGTTGTGCCCACCTCGGTGGCCTCCTGCACCGTCTCTTTGCTCTATAAATACCCCAATATTTTAGAAACCCTAGGGGAGTCGATGAAAATTAATTCCAACCGCCGCAAGTTCTAGAACCACCAGATCCAATCTAGACACCATCACGGAGGGGTTCATCATCCTCATTGGTGCCTCTCCGATGATGCGTGAGTAGTTCATTGTAGACCTACGGGTCCGTAGTTAGTAGCTAGATGGCTTCCTCTCTCTCTTATGATTCTCAATACAATGGTCTCTTGGAGATCTATTTGATGTAATTCTTTTTGCGGTGTGTTTGGTGGGATCCGATGAACTTTGAGTTTATGATCAGATCTATTTTTTTTATCCATGAAAGTTATTTCAGTCTTTTGATCTCTTATATGCGTGATTACTTATAGCCTTGTATTTCTTCTTCGAATCTTTGGTTTAGTTAGGCCAACTAGATCGATTATTCTTGCCATGGGAAGAAGTGCTTTGTGATGGGTTCGATCTTATGGGGCTAATTGATCCCAGTGACAGAAGGGAAACCGACATGTATGTATCGTTGCCATTAAGGATAACAAGATGGGGTCTATTTGTACATAAATAGATCTTGTCTACATCATGTCATCGTTCTTATTGCATTACTCCTTTTTCCATGAACTTAATACACTAGATGCATGCTGGATAGCGGTCGATGTGTGGAGTAATAGTAGTAGATGCAGGCAGGAGTCGGTCTACTAATCTTGGACGTGATGCCTATATAATGATCATTGCCTGGATATCGTCATGATTATTTGAAGTTCTATCAATTTCCCAACGGTATTTGTTTACCCACCATATGCTATTTTTCTCGAGAGAAGCCACTAGTGAATTCTACGGCCCCCGGGTCTCTTCTTTATTATATTTGCCTTCGAGATCTATTTTTATTTGCTTTTATTTTCAGATCTATTAATCCAAAAACACAAAAATACTTTGCTGCACTTTATTTATTTGCGATCTAATTATTCAATCAATTACAACTTTCTCCCGTCCACGTGCCAATTTCTGGCGCCGTTACCCGAAAGGGACTGACAACCCCTTTAACACGTCGGGTTGCAAGTATTTGTTCTTTGTGTGCAGGAGCTGTTTACATGGTGTTGCATGGTGTTGGGGAACGTTGCAGAAAATTAAAAATTTTCCTACGGTTTCACCAAGATCCATCTATGAGTTCATCTAAGCAACGAGTCAAGGGGAAGAGTTTGCATCTACATACCACTTGTAGATCACGAGCGGAAGCTTGCAAGGGGATGGTGATGATGGAGTCGTACTCGTCGTGATTCAGATCACCGATGACCAAGTGCTGAACGGACAGCACCTCCGCGTTCAACACACGTACGGGACGGACGACGTCTCCTCCGTCTTGATCCAGCAAGGAGGAAGGAGAGGTTGAGGAAGGCAGCTCCAACAGCAGCACGACGGCGTGGTGTAGTTGGTGCAGCAGTACTCCGACAGGGCTTCGCCAAGCACGTACGGAGGAGGAGAGGTGTTGGGGAGGGGAGGGGATGCGCCTTCAATTGTGTGTATTGCAGCCCTCCCCTCACCCTTCTATATATAGGGGAAGGGGCAAGGGGGCCGGCCCTCTAGGGGAAACCCTAGAGGGGGGCGGCGGCCAAAGGGTGGGGGGCTTGCCCCCCAAGCAAGGGGGTGCACCACCTTTAGGGTTTCCCCCCCAACCCTAGGCGCATGGCCCAAGGGGGGGGGCGCCAAGCCCACCAGGGGCTGGCTGCTATCCCTACGCAGCCCAAGTGGCCCCCCGGGAGGGGTGGCCCCTCCCGATGGACTCCTGGAACCTCTCCGGTGGTCCCGGTATAATACCGGTATGACCCCGAAACTTTCCGGTGTCCGTTTAACAACTTCCCATATATAAAACTTCACCTCCGGATCATTCCGGAACTCATCGTGACGTCCGGGATCTCATCCGGGACTCCGAACAACATTCGGTAATCACATACTTGTCTTCCTGATAACCCTAGCGTCACCGAACCTTAAGTGTGTAGACCCTACGGGTTCGGGAGACATGCAGACATGACCGAGACTCTCCGGTCAATAACCAATAGCGGGATCTGGATACCCATGTTGGCTCCCACATGCTCCTCGATGATGTCATCGGATGAACCACGATGTCGAGGATTCGATCAAACCCCATATACAATTCCCTTTGTCAATCGGTACGTTACTTGCGCGAGACCCGATCGTCGGTATCCCAATACCTTGTTCAGTCTCGTTACCGGCAAGTCACTTTACTCGTACCGTAATGCATGATCTCGTGATCAACCACTTGGTCACTTTGAGCTCATTATGATGATGCATTACCGAGTGGGCCCAGAGATACCTCTCCGTCATACGGAGTGACAAATCCCAGTCTCGATCCGTGTCAACCCAACAGACACTTTCGGAGATACCTGTAGTGTACCTTTATAATCACCCAGTTACGTTGTGACGTTTGATACACCCAAAGCACTCCTACGGTATCCGGGAGTTACTCGATCTCATGGTCGAAGGAAGAGATACTTAACATTGGAAAAGTTCTAGCAAACGAACTAACCGACCTTTGTGCTATGCTTAGGATTGGGTCTTGTCCATCACATCATTCTCCTAATGATGTGATCCCATTATCAACGGCATCCAATGTCCATAGCCAGAAAATCATGACTATCTGTTGATCACAACGAGCTAGTCAACTAGAGGCTCACTAGGGACATATTGAGGTCTATGTATTCACACGTGTATTATGATTTCCGTATAATACAGTTATAGCATGAATAAAAGACAATTATCATGAACAATGAAATATAATAATACTTTTATTATTGCCTCTAGGGCATATTTCCAACAGTCTCCCACTTGCACCAGAGTCACCAATCTAGTTACATTGTGATGAATCGAACACCCATAGAGTTCTGGTGTTGATCATGTTTTGCTCGCGAGAGAGGTTTAGTCAATGGATCTGCGACATTCAGATCCGTATGTACTTTGGAAATTTCTATGTCTCCATCTTGAACATTTTCACGGATGGAGTTGAAACGGCGCTTGATGTGCCTGGTCTTCTTGTGAAACCTGGGCTCCTTGGCAAGGGCAATAGCTCCAGTGTTGTCACAGAAGAGTTTGATTGGCCCCGACGCATTGGGTATGACTCCTAGGTCGGTGATGAACTCCTTCACCCAAATCGCTTCATGCGCTGCCTCCGAGGCTGCCATGTACTCCGCTTCACATGTAGATCCCACCACGACGCTCTGCTTGCAGCTGCACCAGCTTACTGCTCCACCATTCAACATATACACGTATCCGGTTTGTGACTTAGAGTCATCCGGATCTGAGTCGAAGCTAGCGTCGATGTAACCCTTTATGACGAGCTCTTCATCTCCTCCATAAACGAGAAACATGTCCTTTGTCCTTTTCAGGTACTTCAGGATATTCTTGACTGCTGTCCAGTGTTCCTTGCCGAGATTACCTTGGTATCTTGCTACCAAACTCGCGGCAAGGTTTACATCAGGTCTGGTACACAGCATGGCATACATAATAGATCCTATGGCTGAAGCATAGGGGATGAGACTCATCTCTTCTTTATCTTTTGCCGTGGTCGGTGACTGAGCCGAGCTCAATCTCACACCTTGTAACATAGGCAAGAACCCTTTCTTGGACTAATCCATTTTGAACCTTTTCAAAATCTTATCAAGGTATGTGCTTTGTGAAAGACCTATGAGGCGTCTTGATCTATCTCTATAGATCTTGATGCCTAATATATAAGCAGCTTCTCCAAGGTCCTTCATTGAAAAACACTTATTCAAGTAGGCCTTAATGCTATCCAAGAATTCTATATCATTTCCCATCAGGAGTATGTCATCTACATATAATATGAGAAATGCTACAGAGCTCCCACTCACTTTCTTGTAAACGCAGGCTTCTCCATAAGTCTGCATAAACCCAAACGCTTTGATCATCTCATCAAAGCGAATATTCCAACTCAGAGATGCTTGCACCAGCCCATAAATGGATCGCTGGAGCTTGCATACTTTGTTAGCGTTCTTAGGATCGACAAAACCTTCCGGTTGCATCATATACAGCTCTTCCTTAAGATGCCCGTTAAGGAATGCCGTTTTGACGTCCATCTGCCATATCTCATAATCATAGTATGCGGCAATTGCTAACATGATTCGGACGGACTTAAGCTTCGCTACAGGAGAGAAAGTCTCATCGTAGTCAATCCCTTGAACTTGCCGATAACCCTTAGCGACAAGTCGAGCTTTATAGATGGTGACATTACCATCCGCGTCCATCTTCTTCTTAAAGATCCATTTGTTTTCTATCGCTCGCCGATCATCGGGCAAGTCTGTCAAAGTCCATACTTTGTTTTCATACATGGATTCTATCTCGGATTTCATGGCTTCTAGCCATTTGTTGGAATCTGGGCCCGCCATCGCTTCTTCATAGTTCGAAGGTTCACCGTTGTCTAACAACATGATTTCTAGGACAGGGTTGCCATACCACTCTGGTGCGGAACGTGTCCTTGTGGACCTACGAAGTTCAGTAGCAACTTGATCCGAAGTACCTTGATCATCATCATTGGTTTCCTCTTCAGTTGGTGTGGGCATCACAGGAACATTTTCCTGAGCTGCACCACTTTCCCGTTCGAGAGGTAGTACTTCATCGAGTTCTACTTTCCTCCCACTTACTTCTTTCGAGAGAAACTCTTTTTCCAGAAAGCATCCGTTCTTGGCAACAAAGATCTTGCCCTCGGATCTTAAGTAGAAGGTATACCCCACAGTTTCCTTAGGGTATCCTATGAAGACGCATTTGTTCGACTTGGGTTCGAGCTTTTCAGGTTGAAGTTTCTTGACATAAGCATCGCATGCCCAAACTTTTAGAAACGACAGCTTAGGTTTCTTCCCAAACCATAATTCATACGGTGTCGTCTCAACGGATTTAGACGGTGCCCTATTTAAAGTGAACGTAGCTGTCTCTAGAGCGTATCCCCAAAATGATAGCGGTAAATCGGTAAGAGACATCATAGACCGCACCATATCCAATAGAGTGCGTTTACGGTGTTCAGACACACCGTTTCGCTGAGGTGTTCCAGGCGGCATGAGTTGTGAAACGATTCCACATTTCTTTAAGTGTGTACCAAATTCGTGACTTAAGTATTCTCCTCCACGATCTGATCGTAGGAACTTT
The DNA here is from genome assembly GCF_018294505.1 of Triticum aestivum. NCBI lineage: Eukaryota > Viridiplantae > Streptophyta > Magnoliopsida > Poales > Poaceae > Triticum > Triticum aestivum. The sequence goes on along the minus strand of NC_057795.1, from coordinate 307,100,956 downwards.
ATCTTTCGGTCACGTTGATTCTCTACCTCATTCTGAAATTCCTTGAACTTTTTGAAGGTCTCAGACTTGTGTTTCATTAAGTAGACATACCCATATCTACTCAAGTCATCAGTGAGAGTGAGAACATAACGATATCCTCCGCGAGCCTCAACGCTCATTGGACCGCACACATCGGTATGTATGATTTCCAACAAGTTGGTTGCTCGCTCCATTGTTCCTGAGAACGGAGTCTTGGTCATCTTGCCCATGAGGCATGGTTCGCATGTGTCAAATGATTCATAATCAAGAGACTCTAAAAGTCCATCAGCATGGAGCTTCTTCATGCGCTTGACACCAATGTGACCAAGGCGGCAGTGCCACAAGTATGTGGGACTATCGTTATCAACTTTACATCTTTTAGCATCCACACTATGAACATGTGTAATATTACGCTCGAGATTCATTAAGAATAAACCATTGACCATCGGAGCATGACCATAAAACATATCTCTCATATAAATTGAACAACCATTATTCTCGGACTTAAATGAGTAGCCATCTCGCACTAAACGAGATCCAAATACAACGTTCATGCTCAAACTTGGCACTAAATAACAATTATTAAGGTTCAAAACTAATCACGTGGGTAAATGTAGAGGCATCGTGCCGACGGCGATCACATCGACTCTGGAACCATTCCCGACGCGCTTCATCACCTCGTCCTTCGCCAGTCTCCGCTTATTCCGCAGCTCCTTTAGTGTTGCCGGCCTTCTTATCCGCTAAGTATTTGGGGCAGTTCCGTTTCCAGTGACCCTTCCCCTTGCAATAAAAGCACTCAGTCTCAGGCTTGGGTCCATTCTTTGACTTCTTCCCGGCAACTGGCTTACCGGGCGCGGCAACCTCTTTGCCGTCCTTCTTGAAGTTCTTCTTGCCCTTGCCCTTCTTGAACTTAGTGGTCTTATTGACCATCAACACTTGATGTTCTTTCTTGATTTCAGCCTCTGCTGACTTTAGCATAGAGAACACTTCAGGAATGGTCTTTTCCATCCCCTGCATGTTGTAGTTCATCACAAAGCTCTTGTAGCTTGGTGGGAGCGACTGAAGGATTCTGTCAATGACTGCCTCATCAGGGAGGTTAATATTCAGCTGGGTCATACGATTGTGCAACCCAGACATCTTGAGTATGTGTTCACTGACAGAACTATTTTCCTCCATCTTACAACTATAGAACTTGTCGGAGATGTCATATCTCTCGACCCGGGCGTGAGCTTGGAAAACTAGTTTCAGCTCCTCGAACATCTCATATGCTCCGTGATGCTCAAAACGCTTTTGGAGCCCCGGTTCTAAGCTGTAAAGCATGCCGCACTGAACGAGGGAGTAATCATCAGCACGAGACTGCCAAGCATTCATAATGTCTTGGTTCTCTGGGACGGGAGCGTCACCTAGCGGTCCTTCTAGGACATATTGTTTTCTGGCAGCTATGAGGATGATCCTCAGGTTCCGGACCCAGTCTGTATAGTTGCTGCCATCATCTTTCAGCTTGGTTTTCTCTAGGAACGCGTTGAAGTTCATGTTGACATGAGCGTTGGCCATTTGATCTACAAGACATATTTGCAAAGGTTTTAGACTAAGTTCATGATAATTAAGTTCTAATCAAATTATGAACTCCCACTCAGATTAGACATCCCTCTAGTCATCTAAGTGTTACACGATCCGAGTCGACTAGCCCGTGTCCGATCATCACGTGAGACGGACTAGTCATCGTCGGTGAACATTCTCATGTTGATCGTATCTTCCATACGACTCGTGTTCGACCTTTCGGTCTCCGTGTTCCGAGGCCATGTCTGTACATGCTAGGCTCGTCAAGTTAACCCTAAGTGTTTTGCTGTGTAAAACTGTCTTACACCCGTTGTATGTGAACGTAAGAATCCATCACACCCGATCATCACGTGGTGCTTAGAAGCGACGAACTGTAGCAACGGTGCACAGTTAGGGGAGAACACTTCTTGAATTTTTTTAAGGGATCATCTTATTTCCTACCGTCATCCTAAGTAAACAAGATGCATAAACATAATAAACATCACATGCAATTATATAAAGTAGTGACATGATATGGCCAATATCATATAGCTCCTTTGATCTTCATCTTCGGGGCTCCATGATCATCTTGTCACCGGCATGACACCATGATCTCCATCATCGTGTCTTCATGAAGTTGTCACGCCAACGACTACTTCTACTTCTATGACTATCGCGTTTAGCAATAAAGTAAAGTAAGTTACATGGCGTTCTTCAATGACACGCAGGTCATACAAAATAAAGACAACTCCTATGGCTCCTGCCGGTTGTCATACTCATCGACATGCAAGTCGTGAATCCTATTACAAAGAACATGATCTCATACATCACAATTCATCATTCATCACAACTTCTGGCCATATCACATCACATGATCAATCGCTGCAAAAACAAGTTAGACGTCCTCTAATTGTTGTTGCATCTTTTACGTGGCTGCAATTGGGTTCTAGCAAGAACGTTTTCTTACCTACGAATAACCACAACGTGATTTTGTCAACTTCTATTTACCCTTCATAAGGACCCTTTTCATCAAATCCGCTCCAACTAAAGTGGGAGAGACAGACACCCGCCAGCCACCTTATGCAACTAGTGCATGTCAATCGGTGGAACCGGTCTCACGTAAGCGTACGTGTAAGGTTGGTCCGGGCCGCTTCATCCCACAATACCGTTGAAGCAAGAAAAGACTAGTAGTGGCAAGCAAGTTCACAAGATCCACGCCCACAACAAAATTGTGTTCTACTCGTGCAAAGAGAACTACGCATAGACCTAGCTCATGATGCCACTTTTGGGGAACGTTGCAGAAAATTAAAATTTTTCCTACGGTTTCACCAAGATCCATCTATGAGTTCATCTAAGCAACGAGTCAAGGGGAAGAGTTTGCATCTACATACCACTTGTAGATCACGAGCGGAAGCTTGCAAGGGGATGGTGATGATGGAGTCGTACTCGTCGTGATTCGGATCACCGATGACCAAGTGCTGAACGGACAGCACCTCCGCGTTCAACACACGTACGGGACGGACGACGTCTCCTCCATCTTGATCCAGCAAGGAGGAAGGAGAGGTTGAGGAAGGCAGCTCCAACAGCAGCACGACGGCATGGTGTAGTTGGTGCAGCAGTACTCCGACAGGGCTTCGCCAAGCACGTACGAAGGAGGAGAGGTGTTGGGGAGGGGAGGGGCTGCGCCTTCAATTGTGTGTATTGCAGCCCTCCCCTCACCCTTCTATATATAGGGGAAGGGGCAAGGGGGCCGGCCCTCTAGGGGAAACCCTAGAGGGGGGCGGCGGCCAAAGGGTGGGGGGCTTGCCCCCCAAGCAAGGGGGTGCGCCCCCTTTAGGGTTTCCCCCCCAACCCTAGGCGCATGGCCCAAGGGGGGGGGGGCGCCAAGCCCACCAGGGGCTGGCTGCTATCCCTACGCAGCCCAAGTGGCCCCCCGGGAGGGGTGGCCCCTCCCGGTGGACTCCCGGAACCTCTCCGGTGGTCCCGGTATAATACCGGTATGACCCCGAAACTTTCCGGTGTCCGTTTAACAACTTCCCATATATAAAACTTCACCTCCGGATCATTCCGGAACTCATCGTGACGTCCGGGATCTCATCCGGGACTCCGAACAACATTCAGTAATCACATACTTGTCTTCCTGATAACCCTAGCGTCACCGAACCTTAAGTGTGTAGACCCTACGGGTTCGGGAGACATGCAGACATGACCGAGACTCTCCGGTCAATAACCAACAGCGGGATCTGGATACCCATGTTGGCTCCCACATGCTCCTCGATGATGTCATTGGATGAACCACGATGTCGAGGATTCGATCAAACCCCGTATACAATTCCCTTTGTCAATCGGTACGTTACTTGCCCGAGACCCGATCGTCGGTATCCCAATACCTTGTTCAGTCTCGTTACCGGCAAGTCACTTTACTCGTACCGTAATGCATGATCCCGTGATCAACCACTTGGTCACTTTGAGCTCATTATGATGATGCATTACCGAGTGGGCCCAGAGATACCTCTCCGTCATACGGAGTGACAAATCCCAGTCTCGATCCGTGTCAACCCAACAGACACTTTCGGAGATACCTGTAGTGTACCTTTATAATCACCCAGTTACGTTGTGACGTTTGATACACCCAAAGCACTCCTACGGTATCCGGGAGTTACTCGATCTCATGGTCGAAGGAAGAGATACTTGACATTGGGGCACAAATGGGGAACAAATACTTGCAACAACTGGAAAAATACGCAAACAATAATATTTAGCCCATTGCATTTGGAGTTGTTTGAGTGGAGGATACCCCCAAGTTGGTCTTAGCTCCTAACCCAGCTGAAGTATACCCTTGTGGAACGGAAGAGGGTAAGTTTGGAAAGTACCTTCATGTCTGACAAACAAATGGTTAGTCAATCTTGATTATTTTGTTTATTGCTCATCTATATTGCTTCATATGCTTGTTGATGGTTTAGTTTGTTTATTACGTTTGTTGTTCATTTGTTATGGTTCATGTGCCTGCTATTGGTTAAGTTTGTTTATTATGTTTGTTGTTCATCTATATGCATTTTGTCATAGGCTTCGAGTTGTAATGTAACTTGTCGAGACATAGGTTGTGTTAGTCTAGGATTCACCAAGTCGGGACATTAATGGGGTTCCTTGCAACCATGCATGTGCTGCCATTTACAGGGCAAAACATCAATCAGAGGACCATGTTAGTTTTTTTTCAAAAAAGCTACTCCCTCTGATCCAAAATAAGTGTCGTGGTTTTAGTTTAGATCTGAATTGCAACCACGACACTTACTTTGGATCAGAGGGAGTATGTAACTGGAGTCTTACAAGCCACTAAGTTACCATTTTCCAGGTATTGATGCTTGATCAAAACAAACACTCCTAACATAGACCCACCATAGTTCTATGATGATAAGAAGGGGTTAGCAGAGGAGAAAAGGAAGAAGTGAAAGTTCGAAGCACCACATGCTAAGCAAACATCTAGGATGGCTACAATTACTTGTGTAAACTACAAACTGCAAGGCCGCAAGTATACAAGTTGTGCAAAGCTTTCGAGGCCTGATTTGCAAATGAGGAAGAACAAGTATGCGGTAAAGGGGTTCTCTTTCTACAATTATTTCTCTCCATGATTTACTTTAATTTGTATGCACTTGACGATTCTAGGAAAATATAAGTAGGCCTACATGGAAGCATCCTCCAGAATCTTCCATATGAGGAAGTGTTGCAAGCTCTACTTCATCTGCTACACCAATTCTAAAATGTGGTGCAGGTTCTTCATCATGTGCTGCTCAAAATACTCAAACTACTGATGCAAGACCCTGGGATCATGTTGCTCAAAGGACACCAGTAGCTGCTGCTACAAGGGATCACGCTACTCAAAGGACACCAGCTGCTTCTGCTACAAGCGCTCATGCTGGTCAAAGGGCACCAGCTGCTACAAGGCCAGTTTCTAGTGCAAGATCTTCTGCAAGTGCTCATTTCAATCCTCCAAGTAATTTTGCAAAAGCTTCCACTAGCTAGGCCCCATAGGACATACCAAAGAGAAAGAAATATGCAAGCACTAGGATGATGGGGGTACTTTGTAGCCAGTGTGAACTTCTGATGTGATGATTGTGTGGATGTGCTAAACAATCCAATACAACCTATTTTTTTGTCATCAAGTTGTGTGGCATTAGTTTGAAACTTATGTGTGCTACTAAGTGAGTGGCAAGTTGAACTTATTTATATCAGTCATGTTGAACTTATTCATCTAAGTTAGTGAATAACATATTGAACTAAGATATTTGTTGTGCACAATGTGTGATTGTGAGGCCTCTGTATGTGCCATTACATTTGCTGAAATTGAAATGATGTAGTGCAAATTTTGTTTGCACCTTGTACGGGTTACAAAGATAGTACCTTGCACCAGTTTTGCTGTAATTTTAAAAGGATTTTTAAACAGAAAATCAAGTCATTTTTAATTCACTATAAATTATCTAAACAAACCTAGAAATGACAGGAGATTAAATGGAGTGACAATTCACTAATTTACATCAAAGAATTGCAAATCCACTGATCATACATTCAGTATGCACCTTCACCATAAATTCACTTAGAAATGACAACAAATGAAACTCACCTTCACTTAGAAATGACAACATGTTCAATTGACTAAACAAATCACTGCAAATTCAGTGATTACGGTAATAAAGTCATGCAAATTCAACAAGCATACATTCAGTACAACAAAAGTTGCTGAGCACAATATTACAAAAATATGGTGTGGCAAAGCAGTGCTACCCCACCATACATACTTAAGGTTCCAACAAATTATGAATCAATCTGGTGCGTGACAAATCTCCTTAAGCTTATTGATCTTCCCCTTGGTGGTTCCTCTATGACAAAATATGCAGTCGTGAATTTCAGCTTCTTTCTTCTTCTCTTCTTCAGTTTGTCCCTCTCTTTCTCTGCCTTTTCCCTAAGCAGTTGATGAATGTTTGTGGATGCATGGTTAGCCAAATTCTTCTTCTCTAGCTGTGATTTCACATCACTAAGAGCCAATTATGCGTTTCCTAACTGGGAACTGCCTCCTCCTTCCCAGCCACCATTTTAACAAAGTCTAGTTACAAAAAATGAGCTAATTCTCCATCTTCCTCTTTTCTCCCAGTATTTTAAAATTTTCTCCAGCGTTGAAAACATTTCCTCTAAGCCTATCTTTTTCTCTTCCCCGTACACGCTCTATAGCTTTGCTAGGCAGATCTTCACAGACTCTGGCCACTCAGGGTCAGCCAACTCCAGGTAACTACACTTTACTTCTTCCTATAAGTTTTAAAACTAAATCAGATTAAAACTATAGGAAAAAATTGGTTTCTAGCAACCTAAATATAATCACCACAGATAACTTATTGTAAACCTGAACAAACAAACCAATTATCACATATCTCCTATACAATTTAAATTAACTTCTCTTATTTAGATAAAAAATTCTATGTTATAGCACTATAGTGGTTGATTGTTGTGTGGTTTCAATTGTATAATTTCTATGTTATAACAAATGTGTAATTTCAATCTAATTTCAGTGAGACACAACCGAATTAAATGCACATAATAGTGATACAAGAGTTTTAATTTCAATATAATTTCAGGGACAACACATGCTAAATTTAACTGCAACATCACTACAATTTCTTATTCATGTATGATAACAAATTAGCTATTAAACCCTACATTAAATTAATTCTAACATGTTTATATTTATATAGTTGCATAATGTGAATCACATCCAAAATAATGTAGCACAAATTTTATAATTAGCAGAGCAATGTTGCCTACTGTCTAACATCACTAACAAATTATTTATAACAACAAATTTGGGGCTAACCTTCTTTGACATGCCAGAAACTTTTTCCCACTGTCTACAGATTTAAATACCACTAGCTTCAAGTAAGGGGATCATTACTGACAATGAGCAAGCAGATGTTCAGCTACCCCACTCCTTCCCTTGCAACTGATGGTCCTATGGAGCTACAAGAGGAAGAAATGGCTAAAATCGTCCGCCAGATTAAAATCCCCAATTCCCAAGCCCTAACCCTAACGCTAGGCCAGTGAGAGATAACAGAGAGGCCTACCTGGCTGCTGAAGGAGTCGTCATTAAAAGATGAACGACTTCAGAGGTCATTCTACAAGACTGTGGCGTCCGCGGCGGTGAATGGCGAGTTGTCGGCGGTCGAACGCGAGACAGCAAGAGTGAGCTATGGCGGACAGCTGTGGTCGGGCTAGAACAATATTCACAAGCCCACCCTTCATAACCGTCCATGCAACACTCCAAGACGGTTGTCTACTGCTGTCTAGTGACGTTTGTCACTGGGCGCCATGTCAGCCCGACAGGTGGAGCCTACCTGTCGGTTCCCTGTTTTCGCGAACAAATTTCACAATCAATGCCCCGCTTTAGTTGTTAGATGTAAAGTTGGTGGTTCCTTATGCCCTGGCTTAAATGTGGTACTAAGTTATTACCTAGCCTGAAATGTGATGGTTTTCAGTAAATACCTTCACGGGGCAAAGCCACCTCATTGGTGTTGAACCCAATGAAATTTTGTGTAAACCCTTATAAAATTACAGCACCTAAACACTAAGCAAAGAACTAAAATCCCAATTATGCAAAGTTGAACCTATTAGGGCATCTCCAACATCGACCCTCAAACCTCACGCATCTGTCTGGACCGCAGAAGCCATCCAACGCGGTCCTATATCGGTTCGCGGCGCGGTCCGAACGTACTTTCTCCCGCAAACTGGAGACAAATGTGGGGGGCTTTTGCGAGGGTTCGGACCGTTCCCACAGCTGGTTCTGACCACCTTGGCCCACCCAAACCCCCACCCACCCCTCCCGCGCTTTCCTTTTGATGCACGCGTGGCTTCCCGCGCCGCATTCATGCCGCCCTAGAGCATGGAGCGGCCGACATTGATGTTGCGCGATGTGAACGGGCGGAGGGCGGTGCTGACCAATGCGACCTCTCAGCAACCTCCGCTTCTATGCGGACCCAGCTTCCCGAGGAACCAACTCCGGCCGCTGCGCCGTGTTGAAGGTGCTGACCGTCCCTTCGCCTGGCTTGGCCTGGGCTATATAAGACGTGGTCCGGCGAAGCACAGAGCTGCAATCCCCCTCCTCAAGCACTGCCCCACTGCGCCTCCTCGTCACCCACCTCGTCAGGCCCGTCCTCCTCTTCGATTGCAGAGCCGATGTTGGAGTCATGCTGCTTCGTGCCGACATGCGGCGTCGGCGGAAGCTCTTCCTTCGGTGGTTCTTGGTGCCGCCGTCATCGCTCTCCGCGCCCTTCGGCATCCACGGCGGACGGCTCCTCCACCAAGGAGGAGATCTCCATCTCCTCCAGTGACGAGGAGGATCAGACGCCGCCGCAGCAGCCGCCCCGACTCCTCAAGGAGGCCAATCTCACGGACGAAGATTTCGTCCGTCAGATCTAGATAATGACGAAGCAGTCGCTCCGTGATACGTCTCCAACGTATCTATAATTTTTGATTGTTCCATGCTATTATATTACCCCTTTTGGATGTTTATGGGCTTTATTTTACACATTTATATCATTTTTGGGACTAACCTACTAACCGGAGGCCCAGCCCATATTGCTGTTTTTTTGCCTATTTCAGTATTTCGAAGAAAAGGAATATCAAACGGAGTCCAAACGGAATGAAACCTTCGGGAGCGTGATTTTTGGAATGAACATGATCCAGAGAGCTTGGAGTGCAAGTCAAGAAGCTCCCGAGGGCCCCACGAGATAGGGGGCCGCGCCCCCCTGTAGGGCATGCCCCCCTGTCTCGTGGGCCCCTCGGGCAGCCACCGACGTACTTCTTCCTCCTATATATACCTACGTACCCCGAAAACATCCAGGAGCACCAAGAAACACAATTTCCACCGCCGTAACCTTCTGTATCCGCGAGATCCCATCTTGGAGCCTTCGCCGGCACTCTGCCGGAGGGGGAATCAACCACGGAGGGCCTCTACAAAAACATTCTTGCCCCTCCGATGAGTTGTGAGTAGTTTACCACAGACCTACGGATCCATAGTTTTTAGCTAGATGGATTCTTCTCTCTTTTTTGGATCTCAATACAATGTTCTCCCCCTCTCTTGTGGAGATCTATTCAATGTAAACTCTTTTTGCGGTGTGTTTGTCGAGATCCGATGAATTGTGGGTTTATGATCAAGTTTATCTATGAATAATATTTGAATCTTCTCTGAATTCTTTTATGTATGGTTGAGTTATCTTTGCAAGTCTCTTCGAATTATCAGTTTGGTTTGGCCTACTAGATTGGTGTTTCTTGCCATGGGAGAAGTGCTTAGCTTTGGGTTCAATCTTGCGGTGTTCTTACCCAGTGACAGAAAGGGTTGCAAGACACGTATTGTATTGTTGCCATCGAGGATAACAAGATGGGGTTTATATCATATTGCATGTGTTTATCCCTCTACATCATGTCATCTTGCTTAATGCGTTACTCTGTTCTTATGAACTTAATACTCTAGATGTAGGCAGGAGTCGGTCGATGTGTGGAGTAATAGTAGTAGATGCAGGCAGGAGTCGGTCTACTTGTTATGGACGTGATGCCTATATACATGATCATGCCTAGATAATCTCATAACTATGCGCTTTTCTATCAATTGCTTGACAGTAATTTGTTCACCCACCGTAATACTTATGCTATCTTGAGAGAAGCCTCTAGTGAAACCTACGGCCCCCGGGTCTATCTCTTATCATATTTACTTTCAATCACTTTATTTGCATCTTTACTTTTTGCATCTATATTATAAAATACCAAAAATATATTTATCTTATCATACTATCTTTATTAGATCTCAATTTCGCAAGTGGCCGTGAAGGGATTGACAACCCCTTTATTGCGTTGGTTGCGAGTTCTCAGTTTGTTTGTGTAGGTGCGTGGGACTTTTGAGGAGCCTCCTACTGGATTGATAACTTGGTTCTCAAAACTAAGGGAAATACTTACGCTACACTTTGCTGCATCACCCTTTCCTCTTCGAGGAAAACCAACGCAAGCTCAAGATGTAGCACTCCGTTACATGGGCCCGTCGCTTCCATCGCCGACTCGCATCAAGGAGGAGCCGGCATCCCAGCGCGCCAGCGCGAGATGGCGTCCCTGCTCCGGCCTGTGAAAGAGGAGCTGTCCTCACCCCAGCAGCACCGCAGCGTCTAGATCGGACGACACGTGAATAAGGAGCTGACCTTGCCCTTGCACCAACATTGGGGCGTCCATATCGTAAGCTGGGTCAAGGAGGAGCCGGCGTCCCCGCTACGCAGCCGGTACGGCCGCATGGACGCGCCAAACGTCGTCGCCGCGCCTGCACCACCTCGCCATCAAGGAGGAGTTGTCGTCCGCCATCAAGAAGGCGTGGGGCCGCCACCTCCACTACCCTAGAGGAGGCAGTTACGATGGTGCCTCGGGCTCGAGAGCCGTCGTCTCCGCGGAGGAGCACGCGGCGAGGTACTACTGGCGCAATGTTGGTCGCAGCTCGGCGTTCGCCAAGAGCGACATGGCGCTGGACTGGGTCCGCATCGACCCTGACCTCGCCGCCATGTGGGCGCTCGACCGCTCTGTGACCACCATGGAGATGGCCGCCGGGCGCCGCCACCACCTTGACGGCGAGTTCGCCAAGATCTGCAAAATGCTCCACCAACACCGGTCGCGGCAAGGCAGCCGGCAGGGCTCCGAAGGTCACGTCGGCAGTGGCCGCGGCGGCACTCCGCACCGCGCAGAAGGAGGCAGATTGGCTCCTCCACGAGCAGCAAGGCTGTTGCGGCCCTCCAGCGCCGTTCCGTCGCTAAAGGGACCACGACGACGACGATGGCACCGACTGAGACGACGATGCAGTAGGGCAAGGCGGCGGCGTCCGGTATAGGGTTCAAGTCTTTGTAGTTTTTCTTTTGTTAAATGGTCGAAATAGTAACCTTTTATGTAAATTATGTACGAACTTCCATGAAATCCGTCCGGTTTAAAAGAATTTCGTCGAATTAGTTTGAATTGTTATCAGGATGTATGCGGACAGCGTTGGATGATCAACTCCCGCATCCATATCCGTGAACTGATCCCCTTGACCGTGGACAAATACGGAGAAAATTTACAGGTTGCCGTTAGGGACGCCCTTGCCCGTATGTCATTGTGTCGGTTGGCAACAACAAAAAGAAGAAAATGAAAGACAAGGTATATCCGCAAGACCAATATACCACCAATCATGATTGAGTACGGGTAGATTTCGCAGTATATACTATATATGTATGACCTTCACTGGAAAACATAGTTACAAAAAATACTCCATTGATTAATTAACCGGACAATCAGATCCATCGACACAGACAAAACAACACAACCAATTCTTCAGAAAAAAGGTAACATGGTCACGAAAACTTTAAACAAAACAACACATCCCCCGCGGCCCACAGAAGTGTACAATAATGCACCGCTCCTCCGTCACGGCCACCATAAAAAAGAATCATAAGCTATAGATGTATACCTGCAAATGAATCCTTAGCTTAACTCTATTTGTTCCTCGTCTTGTCCTTCTTGTACTATTTCATCTTAAAAATCAACGGAGTATACGTAGAAATTAAGTGATGATCATGTACGTGAAGTTGCTGGGCCGGATCACAAGGCGCTCATGTCCTTGACGAAGCCGTACTTCTCCATGAATGGGTTCCTGATCTCCTTGGGCGGGTACTCGTGGATGCAGTCCGCCCACACGCCGGCGTCGGCGGAGGGCCTCTCCACCGTCCAGACGCAGCTGTTGCACTTGAACCCGGCGCCGAAGGTGAGCATGAGCACGCGGTCGCCCTTGTTGAGCCGCTTCTTGGCCTCCATGTAGGACAGCACGTACCAGACGCTGCTGGCCGAGGTGTTGCCGAAGCGGTGCAGCGTCATGCGCGACGGCTCGATGTCGTGCTCCGTGAGGGTGAGCCCCTTGCCGACGCCGTCGATGACGGCGGCGCCGCCGGTGTGCACGCAGAAGTGGTCCACCCCGGCCTTCATCCGGATGGTGAGCGCCGAGGACGGCTTCTTCTTGTTGGTGCGCGTGAGGAAGCGCGCCGAGAGCGTGGCGTAGGCGAGGCGGAGGAGCTCCGGGAGCGGGAGCACGCGGGGCGACAGCACGCGGAGGTTCTTGACGAAGGCGTGCACGGCGGCGCGGGGGAGTTCCTTCCCGAGGTGGAAGCCGGGGCGGCCGGCGTCGTCCTCCATCTGGAGCGCGCAGTTGTAGGCCTCGTCGGAGGCGCCCGTGTGCGTGCGCACGACGTGGCGGAGCCGCAGCTTGGCGTGGGGGCGCAGCCGCGGCGAGTTGGTGAGGAAGTAGGCGCAGCCGCCGGAGCGGAAGAGGCAGTTCCCCAGCATGAAGGAGCGCCTGTTCCCCGGGTACCAGTTGGGCGCGATCGACTCCGACGTCATCACCAGTGCCACCTTGTTCGCGTGCGTTCTGCACATCAATTTTTACCATGCACATTGTAAACACAGATCAATTTTTACCCCTAGACTAGAAAGTACTACAGATTCGCAAAGCGAAAAACAAGACATGGCCAATGGAACAGTACAGTGGCAATTTGGCATGGACGCAGATGGCCGGAGCCGCAGTCCAGTCTGCCATGCTGGACGCCATTGCTCTGCTCTTCACTATGGCGCAAGAAACAAAGAGGAAGCAGAGGAGGTCCGTCCACCGTCCACGTCAACATATTCACCCACCGTCTCCGTGCACCCATCTGCTACTGCTGCTGCTCTGCAGCTACTAAAAGCGGACCAAACTTCGCGAGCCGGCATTGAAGCGATGCAGGACAAACTACACAGTACTGTACTACTACTACTAATAGTGGTAGGGCAGTTGGCTAACATGCAGAGCTGGTGCCTACACTGCACGATGCAGGCGGGGACAGGTAACTTCACCACCTCGCTGTTACTAACATTTATTCTGCGTCCATCTTGGCCCTTCATCACATGACTTGATCTAGCGTCACATGATGGATATGGTCATATGGAACTAGTACAGGCTAAGATGGATCCGCTCGTTTTGGGAGGCAGGTGAGTGGGCATTGAATTTATGGTTTTTATTTTTATTTTCGAGTTGGAATTTATGGTTCTTATTGCTATTAAAAATAGCAATGTACCACTCGGTGTACTGCAAAGTGTACTGTACTGCGGTTGTGTCTACTTTCTATGTGAGCTTCAAAGTTTACGGATGGGAAAATACGTACATCTTGATGGGGAGTCCTTGTCCTGGGCACGTGACGGCCATATACATTTCACGGTGAGGTTTTTCTTCTCACGAGTGACAACGGAAATGGTACGAGAAAGATCATCTACCTCGTGCCATCTAGCTCATCTAGCAGCAAGCTGTAATCGACTACTCTACAGTAGAGAAGATAAATGGTCTGATCAGGATCAGAATGGCTCACCAGCATACAGATACAGGAAAGGCACAGCAAATAAATTGCTAGGGGCCACTGCGGCCCAACTTTAGGCTTTTGCCTTCCACAACGTTATTTACTGACGCAATACACTATTCGGGCGTCTCAAACTCTCACCGACTGTGCGCTTGTCATACTACTACGCTCGGACCCGGATTGAGCGAGATCCGAGCGTACAATTGTTAGTGTTAGTTGAATCCAGGCCGTTGAATCATTGGACACTAGCCGTTGTATTAGCTGCGCAACAGAGAAGATAATGATAGTTGGAGAGCGCCGCTTATTGATGATGGGGGAGAAAACAAGGGTACCTGAAGAAGTTGTTGGCGAGGTCGAGGGCGATGAGGGTGGCGCTGCAGCCCATGCCGGTGAGGTTGAACACCTTCACGTCCTCCCGGAGGCCGTAGCGGCGCACCACCCTCGCCGACAGGGACGGCGCCGGGGAGAACATGGACACGTTGACGACGAGCAGGTCCACGTCGGCGGGGCGCAGGCCCAGCCCGCCCGGCGCGGCCGACCTGGCGAACAGCTCGTCGAGCACGGCGTGGAACGTCTCGTCCATCTCCTCCATGCCCTCGGCGACGCGGTCGGGGCTCGCGTCGCCCCCCGCGATGATGTTGCGCGGGCCGTACGTGTCCTCGCCGATGCCGGAGTTGACGATGACCTTGAGCAGGAACTTGTACTCCTCCAGCCCCAGCAGCTTGTTCCGCTGGATGATCTCGCCGCACAGATCCGTGGGGAGCTTGCGGTCGTCCGTCCCCTTGTAGCACACGTAGTCCAGCAGATAGCACCGCCGCCTCCGCGCCCGCTCCACCAGCAGCCGCGCCAGCGTCGCCGCCGAGAGGGCCAACAGCGTCAGCGTCACCATCGTCGCCAGCTCCATGTTTACCAGCGAGGAGAGATCTATCGATCGAGGCGGGCCGGGATTGCTAGCTAGCCAACCTAGATGTATGGCGACGGAGTTGCCAATGCGCAATGTGCGTGGTTCCCGCTCATGGAGATGGAGGCGAGAGCTGGGAGAGCCGGCGAGCTTAGACCTATGGACCTCCTACTCTAATGGAGTAACAAGCTATAGATAGTGTGGAGTGGGGTTGCCGGGTTGGTGTGGATGGGAGATTAATGGAAAGGTTTTGAGGAAGTAGAAGGAGGAGCGGAGGTTTTATAGCGGGAGGGGGCTCATGAGAAGCTTCTTCAGATTTCCCGCTTATATTTTTCTTCGTTTTTTATTTTCACCTGCGTTCGACAAATGGTGTTTAAGCAGGGCAACGTGGCGTGCTTTTCCAATTATGGCGATTCAGAGGATTTGTAGCTCCAGTGTGTTTTGGGGTATGATTTCTATTGATATAATATAAAGCGGAACGTAAACCTTTTACGTCATTTGTATCGGTTTTATCAAATGATAGAGCTATCAATGTCTCTGAGAGCAGAGATTTGTTTTTTTTTTCGAGAGTACGCCAAAGGCGTACCGTATTTTCATAGAAGGGGAGAAAATGTTGTACAAGACTGCGGTGAGACTAGAAAACCTACACGGAAACTCCGACTCCGAAAAGAAACAAAAGCCTACTCTCTCACGAAAGGATCTAAACCCTCAACTCCTAGACCCGCCTTCTTCCAAAGCTTGATCTCCTCGTGGATGAGCTGAACAAGGTTAGTGTCCGAGCGCACTTGGTCATTGCGGTTGAACACCCGAGCGTTCCTCTGCTTCCATAGATGCCACACGGTCAAGATGACGAGCGAATCGAACCCTCTCTTGAGCTTTCCATGGAAGGACTTCCGCGCCTTGTCCCACCACACCATGAATGTATCCTCGGGGCTTGGGATTTGGATGTTGATTTGAAGCAACTGGAAGCAACCACTCCAAACTTGCCTCGCGTAAACGCATCTAGCGAGGATATGGTCTGTTGTGTCCTCCTGTTGGCAGCAAGTGTAGCATGCCGAAGTCGTATCTTGGAGACCATGCCTCACAGGTCGGTACGAAGTCCATAGCCGGTATTGAGAGGCAAGCCACGCAAAAATTTTGCACTTGAGAGGCGCCCAACTGCTCCAGATGCATTGAGCGGCGGCGAACCGAGTCATGCCCTGGCATAGCATAATGTAGGTGGATTTTGCGCTATATGAACCCGAGACACTCCAGGGCCAGTAGAAGAATCATCCTCCGATACATTCCTTTGGATCGTCGCCAAGGCATGTTGCAAGTGTATGAGTTGCAGGTGGGCCGTGAAGGATAGCTCACCCGTGATGTCATTGACCCAAGAGCACTCGAAAAGCGCATCCCAAACCGTTCTCTTTCTCTTTGTGTGCTTGTCCACCATGCTGGCGAGCAAAGGGGCGATATCTTTCGCCGCAAACCCGTGAATCCATCTGTTAGTCCAGAAGAAAACTTTGCTGCCCTCTCCAACCTTGATGTGAACCAGACTGTCGAACACCGCCTTGGCCTCCTTTTCCACCATGAAGTGCAACCCTTGCCAAGGCCGGGAGGGCTCTGTCCTCCTGAGCCACTCCCAGCGAACGCGCATGGCCAGGCCTTGGGTCCTCAGATTCTTGACTCCCAAACCACCGAAAAGCTTTGGCCTGCAGATGGTGTGCCAGGCAACCAGGCACTGCCCGCCGTTGACCTCCTCTTTCCCGGCCCAGAAAAAAGCACATATCCATTTGTCCACTTCTTCTAGAACCCATTGTGGCACTTTCATGACGAGCAAATGGTGTATGGGACGGGCCGCGATGACGCTGTTAACGAGCACAAGTCTCTCGGGTCACTGAATCATGCCACGTTGCCAAGCGGGGATGAAGTTTTTGACCTGATCAAGCATTGGCTACCATTGAACTTTGGAGAGCTTGTGAATGCTGAGTTGCAGCCCTAAGTATTTGCATGGGAACTGCCCAATTTGGCAGTTGAACAACTGTTGCACTCTCTCCGGATCCCCTTGCTGTCCCTGGATCAAAGTTGTTGATGTTTTGCGATAATTCACTCGAAGGCCAGAAGCGTGTCCAAAGAGATGTAAAACTTCTTTGATGCAGATGAGATCCGGCTCCGTGGGGCGCACGAAAAGAGCGACGTCGTCGGCGAAGAGAGAGAGAGAGCCTCTGGCTTGCCATCACAACGTTGAAGGAGGACAAGACCCCCACTCCAGCAGCCTTGCAGATTAGGGCCGAGAGGACATCCATCACCATGACAAAGAGGAGCGGGGAGCTGGGGTCTCCCTGGCGCAACCCGCGAGCATGGTCAAACCGCAAACCTTGGTTCCCGTTGACAATGACTCTTGATGACACGGACTGCAGCAAGATCGCAACCCACTTTCTGAAGTTGTTGCCAAACCCCTTAGCTCTCAGAACTTCAAACAAGAAAGGCCAAGAAATGGTGTCGAACGCCCGCGATATATCAAGCTTCAGAAAGACAGATGGCGTCTTGCGGGCATGCATCTTCCTTGCCATTTGCTTGACCAAGAGGAAGTTGTCTTGTAAGCTTCTCCCACGTATGAAAGCGGACTGGTTCGCATTGACAAGCTCAGGTAGTCTTCTTCTCGTTTTGTTGGCCATCATTTTGGAAAAGAGCTTGCCGAAGCTATGGGGCAGACTGATCGGGCGATAATCGCCCACTTCCTCTGCGTCGCTATGCTTTGGGATGAGCACCATCAGAGCTTTGTTTAATTTCGTGGAGCCCCGACCATCTCCCATGAACAGCTTCAGGATGCCGGCCATGATGTCGCCCTTGATGGTGGGCCAGGCCCTTTGGTAGAAGGCTCCATTGAATCCATCCGGGCCCATCGCTCGGTCCGGCGGCAGCTCCTTAATCACCTTCCACACCTCTTCTTCGGTGAAGATTTCCTCGAGCTCCTGAAGATCAATAGTGTGCATACCAAGGCTTCTAGGTCAAGCGTGAAATCGCGTGCCTAATCTCTCCCCAAAAGATCCTCAAAGGAAGAAGTGGATTCATCCGCTATACAGGCTTGATCAGTGTGCACCTCGTCTCCTGCCTTGATTCGCGGAATGAAGTTTTTAGTTCTCCTACCGTTAGCAAAAGCTTGGAACAACTTCGTGTTAGCATCACCTTCCTTGACCCATCTCATTCTGGAGCACTGGCGTTCAATGGTCCGCTCAAGAGAAGCCATGCCCAACAACGCCAGTTTGAGAGTACAACGTAACCAAAGCTCTTGGTGAGTGAGAATGCGATCTTCCTGAGCCCTGTCGAATCTGCAAATCACGTAGGTTGCCACTGCCATGAGTAACTTGATGTTCCCGGTCGTTCTCTGTCGCCATGATTGTAAGGACTCTGCAGTATTTCTAAAGAGCGCGTCGAGTCGCTTGAAGGGGTCCACAATCGAATTGCTACAGACCCATGCCTCTCTTATCGCATCCTCAAACCCTTCGAGCTTGAGCCAGTAATTCTCAAAGCGAAATCTCTTCTTGGGACAGCAAAATGCTCCCGTGTTCAGGTGAAGTGGAGCGTGGTCAGATACGCCCGAGGATAACACTTGCAAGAGAGAGTCTGGATACTCCAAGTCCTAATCCACAGAAACCAGGACCCGATCAATCTTGGTTAGGGTGGGGGCATCTCTCTTGTTCGACCAAGTGAATCTCCTCCCATGCATGTAGACCTCTTTGAGCTCATTGTTGTCTATAAAACTGCAGAACTTGTTCATCATGTTCCTGTTCAGATTCGAGTTGCTCTTCTCGGAGGCACGTAATATCATGTTAAAATCGCCAAGGATCATCCACGACCCTGGCCAGAGCACACGAGCTACGTGGAGCCCTCCAGGAACGCAGTTTTCCGGGTGTTTCCTTGCGGTCCGTAGACCGCGGAGATCCACCAGGACCTTGTCTCATATGAACTCGCCCCGAGATGAAATCCGTATTCGCCTGAAAGTGGTCGATGTCAATACAGGTCGAATCCCATGCGATGAGAACTCCACCTCTCGTATCTACGGCAGGCAAGAAAGCGAAGCCATCAAAGGACGACCCGAGGCATTGAAGCACGGTGTAGCGGTCAATGACTTCCATCTTAGTTTCTTGCATGCAAACTACATTCACTCTCACAGTGGTGACAAACGCCCTTATGGCATCTCTCTTCGCTGGGTTGTTTAACCCTCTCACATTCCAACACAAGATCGACGGGCTAAAATCCATGTAAAAATTAGCAACAGCTCGCTCTGGCCGTAGCACAACACTAATGAACTCCCAAGACCATCGAGCTTGCCCCTCCAAGGTCTCCACCAATTGGCATGGCCTTCCCAAAGAGTGAGGCTATGACTCGGATGTGCTGCTCTCTAAGTGGCGAGTCGAATAACCCTTTAAGATCCTCCACCATCTGCTCATCTACCTGTAAGTCGTGTGGCGCCAAGCCGAGCGCGCGAAGTAGAACATTCTCTGCTGGGGTGGCCTTCGACGAGCCCGCTCCCCAACCCTTTTGGTGGCTCTAGTGGCGCGCCTCGGTGTGAACGGCTCTGTGTCTGGTCGAAGTGTGAAGGCTTGCACCTCCTTAAGCAGGGAAGGGGCCATCTTCTTGACAATGTTGACACAGAATGCCTTGAGCTTGGAGTATGCGATTGCTTCCGGAGGTGTCATTCCCTCCAGGGCAGTGGAATCATCATTAGGCGGATCAGAACACATCGCGGCAACCGACCCTCCTTGCATGCCTCCATTAACCTCAATTATATTTGTGCAAGGCATGCACGTAGTCTCCTCCACGTGAACAGGAGTTGCATGGCTCCTATCAGTTGTGATTGGCGCGGAATCATCTCTCTGGACCTCGGGCTCCGTGTTGGTCTCGCAATGATTGGCAATCTCGGGCTGGTTGGGCGGGACAGGCACTTGATCCGAGGCTGCCAGGGCGCAGTCCAGAAGTGGTGCCTCCCCACCAGTCTGTGTCCCCGTGGCCGCTGGCACGTCGTCCGCCACGACATGACTCGTGGGCCCGGAAGACAGCAACGCAGTGGTGGGATCAGATCCGCTAGGCGGGGCCCCAACATCCTCGTGCTCCCTTGATACCTTGTGACTGCGCGTGGGGGAAACCCGAGGAAGGAGTGGCCCCTCCGGTCTCCGCATGATTATTAGACTGCGTGGCAGGGCCCCCACGTCCTGGCCCACCCATAGACTCTCTGATTGCGTCCCACCCGGCGTCCCAATCATTGCCAACATAGGTGTAGTCGCCTCTCGATTTGAAATACCCTCTCTCGATCCTTCCGTTGGTCCAGATGGCATGGTGAAGCGGTCAAAAGTGGAGTGCCGGACTGCGATTCTCTCTTTTACAGGTTGTGGCTGGCCAGCTGATGCAATCCACGATCCGGGCTCCATGGACGGCAGTGCCCATGCCGCGGTCGCCGGCGCCGCTGCCGGGGACTCCCCCGCGCCACCGCGACTCTGAGAGGAATCGGCAGCGGCACCACCACGCAGATCCCTGGCGCCGAACTGCTAGCGGGGACGGAAGGGCATGCCTCCCACGCCACTACCACCGCCGCTGCCATCGAGATTGGGGAGGCCACTCTGCCCGCTGTCGGAGGACACCGCCATAGTCCATGGCGGCTGCATGAACTATCCAAAACCCCTGACCTCGTCAATGTGTATCAACACCTTGTATTGCAGCATTGTGGGCTCGAACAATGGCGCCACCAGACCTGGCTTAGGAACCGCCAGCCAACGGAGCGTCAAAATGCTGTCGTAGCTCGCCGTCCAAGCAGTGAGTCTGAATGCAGAAAGATGACACTCTCTGGCTAAGGATGGAGTGCACGGCCTGCACTTGTCGCGTCCACTACCTGAAGAACAGCTTGACCCCACGGTGCTCGAGCGGTGGCCTAGAGCTCACTCTGTTCCTAATCTCAGCGGTGGCGAAGACGACAAGGAAATCTTCAGGCCGAAAGTGATGAATTGAGACCCACTGTGGCTAAATGTCGAGCTTCTCCTCCAGGGCCCGAAGCACGAACTCCGGCCCAACGTCATGGCGTGCTCCGGCCACATAGGCCACCATGGCGAATCTTAGCCTCTGCTCCAGATCCGCCATCGACCGGCCACACCTAACCACACAGAGCTCCCCCGGGTCCGGCCCCTCCTCCAGAACAGCATCCCGCTGGGTACCGGACGGTGAGAGGTGAGGCAACCCCGGCATGCTTTCTCTGCTGGGCGGCGAAAGGCGAGGCCACACCGGTGCGCTTTCCCTGCCGGATCAGAGTGGCGGTGGCGGAGGAGTCTGGGATCTGCCGAGCGAGGCCCTTTATCTCAGCGCGAGCTGCTCAAGATGCACCACCTTGGCCAAAGCCTGCCGCCGCAGCTCGTCCTCTGACGAGGGGCTACGCGGCCGCTTGCACTCGTTGGATGGGTGCCCCTCTTGACCGCACCTGAAGCAGACCATGGGGTTGGTGCAGTCGTTCCTGAAGTGCCCCTCCTTGAGGCACCGGAAGCACTTGCCATCCATTTCCGGCGAGATCTCCCGCCGCGCAGGAGCCGGAACGCCAGGAGAAGCGCCCTCTCTCTCAACTTGCCGCCGACGCCAAAGCTCACGCCTTGAAGGCCTTGGCAGGATGAACAGCGCCTCCAGACAAGGAGCGCCCTCCGCCTCCACGGACGCCGCCCCAGCGGAGGCGGCCGCGCCCGAGCTCACAGAGAGCCCGAGGCCAGAGACCACCGGCCACTCCGAGCTCCTAGGGAACACCGACGAGACCGAGGCTGGGCTGTCAGCCATGACCCCGCAGAACCGTCACACAAGGGGAGGGGAGGTGGCTGCCAGGGTCGAAGAGACCGTCGACGGGAGGTGGTGGACGCCGGCGCCGGAGTGGCTCACGACGGGCGGTGTGAGGGGAGCAGGAGGGGAGCGGAATGGATAGACGGCCGAGCGAAAGACTGCTTATTTTTTGGTCTTCAGACCAACTCCAGTAGAGATTTGCCAAGGTGGAGATAATCATTTTTTGCATGGTAAGTGGAGATAATCATTACTCATTCCGTTCTACTGTAGCAGTGCGTATAGATTTTTTTAAAAAGTCAAAATTTTCAAATTTTGGCTAAATTTATAGAAAAACTATTTATATCTACAATATCAAAAATATAAAACATGAAACTACATCTTATGATGAATCTAATGATATATGTTGGCACTCTAAATGTAAATGTTTTTCTTCCCAAACTTGGTCAAAATTTGTGAGGTTTGACTCTTAAAAAAACACTATATTTTAGAATGGAGGGATTATATAAGACGGCTAACACATACTCCCACCGTTCCTTTGAACTAAAATCACGACGAGTAATTTGGAATGGAGGGAGTAGATGTTGAGTATGTATCAATTGAACCAAAAACTCTTTTCTAAGACCAGGATATTTAAGTTTCTCGTGACAAGAATAATTAATTTTCTTATGCTCATTTCTTATTCGGGAGCAACTAATTGAAACTAATTGAGGGGTACCCCACGAAAGCAAAGCAACGGTCAATTTCGAAGTGCTCCGTGTGTCGTGGTACCAAGTCTGAGTATGGGGTACGTATGAGGAGGCAAAGCCCTAGCTAC
This sequence comes from Triticum aestivum, assembly GCF_018294505.1. Lineage (NCBI taxonomy): Eukaryota > Viridiplantae > Streptophyta > Magnoliopsida > Poales > Poaceae > Triticum > Triticum aestivum. Next base: position 307,078,470 of record NC_057795.1, on the reverse strand, counting down.
AGCGAGGTTGTACACACGAGTTTACGAGTTCAGGCCCCTCTCGGAGGAGGTAAAAGCCCTACGTCTCGGTGCCGTGAGGCGGTCGACTGGAATATGGTGTGTGTGTGTGTGTGTTACAGGGGGTGCGAACCCTTGTGCCAGAGGAGGGGATGGCTTATATAGAGTGCGCCAGGACCCCAGGCATCCCCCATTACAGGGTTCAATGTACATTAAGGCAGGGCGTTACTGATAACGCTAGCTATAAAGAGCTATTAATGATCTTTAAGACTACGGAGTGAACGCCTGACCGTTGCTATCCTGAGTGACGCTAGGTCTTCTGCACTCCGAGTGGTTTCTTGTATGGTCAAGTGACTTCATCTTGGTCGAATGGAATTGGGGTATCCGAGTGGGGTAACTGGTCGAGTGGATTGCACTCCAAGGTTACTTCAATCGTTATCTCTTGTTACACTTTGAATGTCCTTGATTCTAGGGTAGTGACCCTGGGTAGGGTGTCTAGGCTAGGCCTATGACCCTACCCTAGGTCCATGGCATCGTCATTAGCCCCCGAATGGATTGAGGTCTGAACGAAAAGAGAGTTGAAGTTGATCCCGACCTGATTTTTATGCTTCGTAGGCATTCTTATTGCGTCTGGGAATCATGCTGAAACTTCAACTTTATTTCAGTCGGCTTGATCGATTCAGAGGTCGTCGAGTGAACCATACTGGGCCATCTTAGAGTGTTGATATGGTACGAAATCTTCGGTGTGATTGGTTACTCTGCGGTTTCCGGATCTCGCGGGATTCGAAACTTTGGGGAAGCGCGCGGGACGGAGCGCACCGCAGTAAACGGGGTGGATAGACAGGGGTGCCTCGATTTGCACGCCACCTTTTTCGCCACGTATCGGGCGCGTGACTGTCGCGGGATTTGACAGGATTTCTCGGGCCCACGCGTCAGCCACTCGAAAGCAGGCCCATAAAAGGCGTCGAGGCCGATGCGTTTGCACAGTGCGCCCCATTCCCCTTCTTCTTCCTCTGCTTCACCACTGCGTTCTCCTCCACTCTCGATGTCGCCGCCCTACCCGTGCACAGTTCTTTTTCATGGTTAAGGACAAGACGACGGCCCTGGAGCGCGCGAAGAAAGCGACAGCGATGGTGAAGGGCAAGAAAACGAGTCGGGGATCGTCGTCGAGGTCCGGATTGCCTCCTGGTTGGATCCAGGGGGGCTGGATTTGATCCACGATCCAGAAAGAAGATCTGGAGGATCTGGCCGCCGCGGGCTTGATCGCTGACGGGTCTTGGAGGCTGCCAGGGAACGAGATCGAACCCCAGCCACAGGAGGGTGAGTGCGTCCTCCTCGCATCTCATGTCGACCGTGGTTTCTCTCTGCCTCCGCATCCCTTCTTCTGGGGTTTCCTAAACATTTTTGGTGCCCAACTTCACCATTTTTCTCCCAACACTATCACATACCTTGCTGCATATGTTTCTCTGTGTGAAAACTTCTTGGGTTGTAGAACGCATTGGGGTCTATTCAAACACATCTTTACCTGCCGTTACCAATCTATGAAGAAGGCGAATCCGACTGACGAGAGGAAGCACGTGATCTAAATTGGTGGGGGTTTAGGGATTCAGATGAGGGTTAGGAGTACTTTCCCCCCTATGACACTTCCCGAGTCGGTTAGGGATGGCAGTCGACCTGGTTCTACCGTGTAACATCCCAAATTTTCAATTTGGAATGTTATACATTAGATCATCATTGCACATCATCTTTTATTGCATTTTGGCTTGATCCTAGAAATTCTACGCAACTCAAGGACCCACAGAGAGAGTTGGGGATTTCGTTATTTTCATGTTTGAGTTTTCTCAAATTTTTGAAAATAGGATCATTTGATTTTAATTATTTCATCTTCAAATATTTCAATTATAAAAATGAGAGAGAGGGAATAAAATGACTTTCCCAAAATAAAGAAATATTTGAGATTTAATAATAAAATCAAATAAGATTTTATGTCGGAGTTTTATCGCTATTTTATTTGAATTAGGAAAAATGCGCGTTTTTCAAAATTGCATTTAGGGCCCAAATAAATGTTCATCTTGTCCGGCTTATTTTTAGAGGACGGGGAAAATTTATTTCGGGATTTTTGGAGTCCGTTTAGTATTTCTTTTATGGGATAATTGTATTTGAGCCCTTAGTTGTGTCACCCTTGACAGGAATACCCCTAGTTTTGTAAAACACGCGGTCTTGCCCAACTCAGTTAGCTTGCTTTGTGTTTTTGCCCTTCCGGCACAGCTCCGTCCAGTCAGCGTCGTTTGACCGTAAGCGGCGCTAGATTTTGGAGAAGTCTTGCCCCCCGGTCGACCTAACCAGCTCACACTCTCTCGTTCCCCACTGTCTCTCTTTCTCTCTCACCAACCCTAGCTCGCTCGGCGGCGGCAAAACCCGCACCACCAGATCCATTGGCAGGCGACGGGGGAGACCGGAGAAAGCGTCGGCGGACGCGGCCGCCGCCGTAGGGACACCACATCCTCACTTCAGCGTGGAGGCGGCGGTGCTGCTGGAGCCAATGGCGACAAGGGCACGGATCTGCATGGGAGAGCGTAGGAGGCAACGCTGGCGGCACCCACGGCGACAAGGGCAGCGGATCTACACGGGAGCATGTACAAGGCGACGCCAGCGGCCCCCACGGCGACAAGGGCAGCGGATCTGCACGGGGGGGGGGGGGGGGGGGGGGTGTACAAGGCGATGCTGGCGGCGCCCACGATGACAAGGGCAGTGGATCTGCACGGGAGCGCGGACATGGCGATGCCAGCGGCGCCAGCGGCGACAAGGGCAACGGATCTGCACGGGAAATTCCTGCGGGGTAAGTATTAGACCTAGATTTGCTCGTGTTTACTGCTGTAGGGTTGATTCAACGATGCTTTAGGCTAGGTTTTGTTCGTTTTTTCATGAGAGATGGTATGTTTTTTATCGTAGGATGAATCCAGCGACCGTGTTCTATCTATCTATTAGAGTAGAGACCACTGTTCTTGTTTCTCCGGGTACTAAAGGAAAAGATTGTGGCTTCACTTTTCCATTGTTTGTGGACAACACTACTTCATACCAGGATTTTAGGGCTTCCATTTGTGCTAAGTATCCATGGGGATTGTTTGATGTTGTTGATATGAGATATTGGGATAGTAGTAACCTTTGTTGGGTCCCTGTATAGTGTGATTCAGAGTTAGGTGTGATGTTTGCAAGTAATGCACAAACTATGTCATGCAACTTGGAAATCATAGTGATACAGAGAACTAGAGCACAAAGGTTTGAAAACCCATCAACTTCTAGGCCCTCTGCATCTAGGCCATCTTGTTTTAATCCCACTGCTGGAGGGACAAGGGCTAGAACTAGGGCTAGCAGTAGAAGTAGGGCAGCAAGTGACACCTCTACTGCTCCTGGAACTCCAAGCGTTAATGAAAGTTAGGAACAAGCAAACAAAAAAGGTGATCCAGTTGTGTAGGAGGCATTGCCTGATGCACCAGGTCTGGAGGATGAGATACTTTATCCTGGGTATGTTCAACACAACAATGAAGAAGAAAAGGCAGACAAAGACTATATCCCTGTAAAATTTTCAGATACAGATGCTGATGAGATGCAAGAGGATCATGAAATGGGAGCTTTTGAAGATGCAGATGAGGACAGACCTGTCATGATGTATGACAGGGAAAATCCATCTATTGATGAAGGTGTGGTCTTCCCTTCTGCAGTTGATTACAGAAATGAAGTTGCAACCTACTCAATCAAAGCTGAAACTGAGTTCTCCATTCTGAAAAGTGACCCAACTAGGTTTACTGTCAAATTTTCTTATGACAGGTGTAAATGGAGGCTACATGCCTCTTTAATGAGGAGGAGCACAATGTTTCAGGTATTAAATGTTGTGATCTCTGTAATGTGTTATATTTTCTGCACTCACTACTGTTATATGTACTTATTATTTGTTGTGCTATTTTGTTTCAGATTAAAGTGAACCAACACCAGCATACTTATCCTAGTGTCAACAGATCTCAGAGATTGAGAGCTACAAAAAGGAGGTGGATTGCAGATGCATTTATGCCCTGGATCAGACAAAATCCATCTATTGGTCCTAAGGAAATTCAGATGAAGTTGCTAGAGAAGTATGGTGTGGAGGTGCCATATGACAGGTGCTACAATGGCAAAGAGATGGCACCGGACAAAATATATGGCAAGTATAGTGATAGTTTCCAACTTCTTTATTCTTTCAAAGCTGAAGTGGAGAGGGCATCACCAGGCAGTTTAGTACAAAATGACAGGCACACAGTTGAGTATCAGATTAAAGGCGAGAAGTATTACAAGGAGTGTTTTAGAAGAGTGTTTGTTTGCTTCAAAGCTTGTCAGAAGGGTTTTATGGAGGGCTGCAGGCCATACCTAGCTATAGATACTACAGCATGAATGGCAGGTTTAGAGGGCAGCTTGTGCACTGGATGGCTACAACTGGTTGTTTCCAGTTGCTTATGGTGTTCTAGAAGTGGAGTCTACTGAGAGTTGGACATGGTTTTTCACAAACCTGAAGAAAATGGTAGGTCATCCAGAAGGTTTAGTGATACATATTGATGCTTGCAAGGGATTGGAAACAGCAGTTGATGATGTGTACCCTGGGGTGGAACATAGAGAGTGTATGAGACACTTGACTCGGAATTTCAGTAAGAAATTTAAGGGAAAGTTCTTTGATGATAACTTATGGCCTTTTTCACTAACCTACAGTATCAAGAAGCATAATTATCATCTGAACCAGCTCAAAAGCAAACCCAAAGTTAAGGAATATCTGGAGGAGCACCACACAAAAATCTGGGCAAGAGCAGAGTTCAATGAGATGTGCAAGGTTGACTATGTGAACAACAACCTTGCTGAATCATTCAACTCAAGAATCAGTAAATACAAGAGTCTTCACATAGTTGACCTGCTAGACAAGATTAGGCAATACATCATGGAGAAATTTGACTTAAGAAACAGAATTGCCATTGGCCATTTCATTGGGCACAACATCATACCAGCAATAATGAAGGTTTTGATGGAGAAGACAAAAGGTTTGGAGATGAGTATAGTTAGGAGAAGCCCAACAGAGGCTAAGGTGACTGCTACTGATAGAGAGAAAAGAGAATGGAGGTACCCTGTTGACACAGAGAAGTGGTCTTGCAGTTGTAGGCAGTGGCAGATCACTGGTAAACCCTGCATCCATGCCCTTTTTTCATCACTGCTCTAAGAGGTGAAGCTAGTGGAATAGATCAGTATGTCCACAAATATTACTCAGTTGATATGTTTAGAGAAACTTATGCTGACAATCTACCAGCTCTAGAAGGCAAACAACAGTGGGACTATGTAGATCCAGGATTCAAGCTGTGTGCTCCTGTTCAGAACAGACCACCAGGAAGACCAAGAAAGCAGAGGATAAGATCTACTAGTGAAGGAAAGGGTCTTGGTCCTAGGAAGTATAAGTGCAAGAGATGTGGAAGATGTGGACACAAAACCAAAGGCTGCAAAGAATCTGTTGATCCAGCCTTTGGAGAAGAAGAACATTGGGGAGCAGATAATGCAGATGATCATCCAACAGCTAATGAGCCAGCAGAAGCAGAAGTACAAGATGAGGAGGAGGATGAAGAGCCAGAAGTTGATGTTCTTCAGTAGCAGATGCCACCACCAAAGGAAACCTCACATGAGGCATCTACACAAGCTAGTGTAGTGAGGTGTGTGCCAGCAACTTGTTTCAGTTTTATATTGCCCTTGTTTCAGTTTTCATTAGTTCATATCTTAAAAATTGTGTTATGTTTGAACTTGTTTTAGTCCTAGAAAGAATTATAAAAGAGGAGCTGAGAGGGGAGCTTCTCCAACGTGTTGCAAGCAGAAGAAAATGGACCAACAACTACATTTTGCTCAGTTACTGGAAGCAGTGTTGACAACAAGGGTGTCTCTCCAGCCAAAAAAGCAGCAACAACAATTGAAGCCCCACCCACTGCCCCCAATCCAGCTAAGAACACTAGAAGCAAGGCAAAGCTGGCTCCAAACCCAGCCAAGAACACCAGGAGCAAGAAACTTCAGTTTTAGTCCTATTACTTCAGTTTTATGTTTGAAACTTTTATGCACTTGATGTTGTTACTATGTGCACTGTGATACCAGTACTTTTATGTTGTTAGTGCTTTATGCTCTTGATGTTGTTGTCTATGCACTGTGATGATCAACTTCTTAATGCTTTATGCACTAGTTATGCCTAGTGTTTGGTACATGTGTGATGATCAACTTCTTATTCTTAATTCTTTGCGCTCACTGTGGTGTTTAATAAGTTGGGATTGTTGTTGATCTACTTTGGCATAGTTTTGTCATCGACGTCGTTGACAACAAAACCTACATCTACCTTTGGCATAGTTTTGTCATCGATGTCGTCGACGACAAAACCTACATCTACCTTTTTCTAGTTTTGTCATCGACGTCGTCGACGACAAAACCTACATCTACCTTTGCATAGTTCTGTCATCGACGTCGTCAATGAAAAAACCTACATCTACTTTGGCATACATCTGAAGCAACATCTGCTTTGCATCCATCCATCCATCTAGTTTGCATAGACAAAATAGCATGTTCATATTGACCACAACAGTGCATCATCGTCTTCAGATACATCACACTAGGTTGTACCATTTGGTCAACAAGCACAAACTGATACAACTACAGCACGAACAACATTACAACACAAATTCCTACAAACAACAATGCTAAAAGAAGCAACATCTCATCTCTTCCTCTCAGCTTCTTCTTCAAAACATGATTCTTTCTTGACAGCTCCATCTTTTCCTTCTTCAACTTGTGACTTTTGATCCAGCTTGGTTCTACCTCTGCGTGCAGGTCTTCAAAAGCCAAGGCAACACGCAATGGAGGAGGAGGATCAACCCACACCACCCACTCACACTCCTGTGGTAACTGATTGCACATCACATTTACCAAAAATTAGATTTTTCATAAAGAAGAACTAAAACATGCTCAAATTCACAATCTCTTACGTTTAAAGGACACCCTAAAAACCGGCGGCCAGTGCTTGCCCCTCCCCAGGAAACACGGCGGGCTGGAACAACGCCGTGACCAGGGCAACGATGCTTTGAACGATACTCCAATCCACAGTAGGTGTCATAGGGAAGATAGAACTCGGAGACGAGCTGCACAACCCCGACCCCATCAACCTAAACCAAATGGAAGGGAAGGAAGGTCAAAATTTCCCCCAAATCTCACAAACCCTAGAAACCCTAGAACAAATTGGGGGTGGAGGAGCCGCACGAGCTCATGTTCACTTACCTCACCGGCCGTCTGCGAGTAGTTGGACGAGCCCGAGCTCGCCGTGCTGTGCCGCTCCATCTTCTTGCTCGTCGGGCCTCGAGTCGCCAGCTCTGCTCCTCTATTTTCTTCAGCGCGAGCTCACTATGGACGAAAGGGTACTAAGTGTAGCACCGACAGGGGCAAAAATGTCCAAAATCTAGCGCCGCTTACGGTCGAACGGCGCTGACTGGACGGAGCCGTGCCGGAAGGGCAAAAGTACAAGACAAGCAAACTGAGTTGGGCAAGACCGCGTGTTTTCCAAAAGTAGGGGCAATCCTGATGAGTGGTACCCAGCTAACGGTATAAAACCGATTATCCCTTCTTTTATTTGTTTTTCTGCGCGAATTATTTAAAAAACACGAACCGACCTACCGGGCCGTGTTCGTCCCGGACACCTAGCCCGGCCGACCCTTATAAGCCGGGAGGCCGCCCCGCCAGCCCAGCCGCCCGCCCCTGAAACCCTAGCCCCGATCCGCCGCCGCCGCCGCCACTAGCCGCCGCCCGCACCGCCGCGAGCCGCCGCCGCCGCCGATTCCCGCCGCCCCGCCGCCGGAGCCCCGCGCCAGAGCTGCCGCCGCCCCGTTCCGCCGCCCCGCCGCCGGATCCCCTCGCCGCCGGAGCTGCCACCCGCCGCCGCCGCCGTCGAGGTAGCCGCCGGAGTTGCCGCCGTCGGCGGTTTTCTTCAAAAAGCCGCCCGGTTTTTTAAAAAAACCGCGGTTTATTTTTTTAATAGATCGATTTAGTTTTTTCTGGTTTATTTATTTTGCGGACGTTCGTCCATACGTTCATTTTAATGAACGGTTTTCGTCGTTTAGCCACAGACAGCGAACGTTCGTTCGTTAGCTTGTTCGTCCGTTTTTCTTTTTCCTGGATTTTTCGCGATTATTTACGATCGCGATTTCTGATCCGATTTTCGTTCTAGTATAACTTTTCGCTCGTTTATAGGAATCAGGCGATTCAAGCACCTAGAGTTTCGTCTCGAAACACTCTTTCCGTTTAACCAACTCAAATAAGTGTTTGCTGCTGTAAAATTTGACTTAGGTTCAGATTAGTAAACGAAGCTTGTTTCTTTCGCCGTTTTGACATTCGTTGCTTCGTTTGATTTGATTCTTTTTGCAAACCGGAGTTCTTAAGCTGAACTTTCTGGTTAGATCTTTTATTTGAGTTTTGCCCGTGCATTAGATGAGTGCTTATTGTATGCTTGTTTGTTTGCGATAGAGTACCCGGAGTGCGCCGCTTGCTACTACGAGTCTCTAGGTTTCACGGATCATCAGCAAGGCAAGTAACACTTTGACCATACCTCTTTACTACCCAGTTTTATTGCACTAGATTAATCCTCAAACAATTGCATGATTAGGACCTGATTAATATGTGGGTTTTGGGAAGTAGATGAGGTAGTACCTATTACCTGTTTTATTATCAAACCTTTGGGAGTTACTTCTAGGTTGCTTATATTGCTATGCTATGCTAGTAGACATGGATTGGGTGAGTGTATCCATGAAAGATGTGAGATTGTTTAATTAATGGTTTACTTAAGGTGGCAACTTAAATTCACATCTGGGTGGATTGAGGCACCTGGGGAACCCACTGTTGCCTGTATTTTTGGAAATCTCAGGGTACCGTGTGATTCTCCTATGGACCGCCACCCAGACTCAAAGGGATCATGAGACTATTCATGCTAGAAACTTCCGTGTGAAGCCGCAAGCTACTATGGGCTCTAGCATAGTTGAGTATGTTGTGTGACCTCTTTTAGTGGTAGACTAGCAGATGTAGGGGATGTAGGTTGGTACTGTCTACCCAGAGTAAAGAGTTAATGCTTCTGAAAGACTGTGTCTCGGTCATCCGTTTCTCAAACACCATGTAGTGCGAGAAATCAAACGGAGGAGATCGAGTCTTGCGGGGAAAAGTGCGCAAACCTCTGCAGAGTGTATAAACTAATCATGGTTAGCCGTGTCCCTGGTTATGGACGTTTTGAGTATCTAGTACCTGGATTATCATGTGAATCTCATCATGTTACTTAATCTAATTTGTTGGGTTTAATGATGATGCTTAATTGGGATTGAGTTGGGTGGACCTTCTCAATGTTTAACAACCACCATGGTAGTTAAATAAAATTTATTCCTTTGTTGTAGGGAAAAATTGGCTTTATGCAAAACCGTAACCATAGAGCTTTCCACCAGCCATATATGCATGTAGTATAACATTATTCTGTTCATTACTCTCTATGTGTTACATTGCCAGCATATTCCATGTGCTGACCCGTTTTCGGGCTGCAACGTTCATCTTGCAGACTTTTCAGACGACGAGTAAGGTGCCTTAGGTCGTGATCTTATACTCAGTGATGCTGTTGGAGTTGATGGACTCACTTATCTTCCAAGCCTTCCGCTGTTATCTTGATTAGATGGCCTTAAACCATACTAATTGTAATAAGTTCTCTTTTCAGACATTCGATGTAATAAGTGTGTGATTGCTACTCTGTTATAAATCCTTCGAGTACTGTGCGTGTCAGCATTACTGGTCCAAGGATGACACTGATGCACAGAGATCAGATTGTTTGAGGTCTGGTCGCTACATACCGCCAAGATATTCCGACTCCCGGTCAGTCGACCAGTCTTCCTTCCTTCACCATGGATCAAGTCCAGCAACCCTCTTCGTTGATCGTGACTTCAACAGAGAAAGCAGAGGTGTCCATGCTAGTCGAGTGGGTAGTCCAATTGGTCCATGACGGTGTGACTGACCTGGATTTGTTGGAGGTGTTTCTCAGTCGATGCATCCAGCACCTCAAAGCTCGCGATCATCCAATGTGGATGTACTTGGGCACCAATGACACCGCTCGAGTCCACCAAGAGGAGGTCGCTGATGTGACGGTGGCACAGTGGCTGAAGAGCATTACTGGAAACAAAGATAACCCCAGGGGGTCCAGAAGAGTTGCACCATTCAACGCCGAAAATGAGCCGGACAAGGTTTGATCCTTATTACCGAGTGTATTTTCATTCTAATTTGCAAGTATCTTTGACTTTGATTGTTGCTTGGTTAACTTCTTGCCTTGTAGATTTATACTGAGATGTACTCGATGCCAAACGGGGAGCAAGTCCAGGAGGGAGCGGAGAACGCGGACGATACTGCCGACTGGCAATCCCCCGATGACAGTGATGAGGAGGAGAGTGATGAGTCGGACGATGGTGAAGGGTTCGACTCACCACCTTGCACAAAACACCGATCCAAACAGTCTCACGACCCTGCAGGTGGGCGTAACAAGGCAGCTCTGTCAGTGTCAAAACCGGCGGATCTCGGGTAGGGGGTCCCGAACTGTGTGTCTAAGGCTGATGGTAACAGGAGGCGGGGGACACGATGTTTACCCAGGTTCGGGCCCTCTCTATGGAGGTAATACCATACTTCCTGCTTGATTGATCTTGATGAATATGAGTATTACAAGAGTTGATCTACCACGAGGTTGTAATGGCTAAACCCTAGAAGTCTAGCCTATATGATTATGATTCTCCCCTATGGACTAAACCCTCCAGTTTATATAGACACCGGAGGGGACTAGGGTTGTACAAAGTCGGTTACAGAGAAAGGAATCTACATATCCGAATCACTAAGCTTGCCTTCCACGCAAAGGAGAGTCCCATCTGGACACGGGAAGAAGTCTTCTGTCTTGTATTTTCATAGCCCAATAGTCCGGCCCATGTTAATAGTCCGGCCGTTCGAGGACCCCTTAATCCAGGACTCCCTTAGTAGCCCCTGAACCAAGCTTCAACGACGATGAGTCCAGCGCGCAGATTGTCTTCGGCATTGCAAGACGGGTTCCTTTTCCGAATACTCCACAATAGTCTTTGGACATGGAAAACGTGTCCGGCTCTGCAAAAAAAATACCACACACAACCGTAGAGAGTATAATATTTCACGAGTCCAATCCGCTGACAACTTTTTGTAGCATGACATCACGCCACCGCCCGGCCATTATTCAAACCGTTTTTAGCCTGTTGCTCCATATTTTGAGGTGCGGTTTCATTGGCACGTCTTGTCAAAGCAGAGATCGTGTCCCCTTATTGCGGGATTCTCATCAATACGGGCATGGGTAACCCAACCGTGCCATTCACACGGCCCTTGGGGAATAGGCGAGTTTTAAGGCGGGTGGGGAGGCGCATGATATTCACTGCCTTTATAAAGGGATAAGGATTCACCCTTTTTCACCCACGCCTTCTCTCCCTCTCTGCCCATCCCATTCTCGAGCTCTAGTGCCCAAGTTCTTATCTTCTCCGCCCCCAGAAAGCACTCCAGCCATGTCCGGATCCAGAGCGCAGGGCAAGTGGATAGCCTCCTCCGTTAAGGAGAAGGACATTACGAAGCTCCAGGAGGCCGGGTACTTGGCTCAGGAGATAGCCCACCGGCTTCCGGCCGAAGGACAGATCGTACCCACTCCGGAGCCCCATGAGAGGGTGGTGTTCATCTCCCACTTCGTCTGCGGGCTAGGATTTCCTCTCCACCCGTTTGTCTGCGGACTCATGTTCTACTACGGGCTGGACTTCCACGACCTGGCCCCCAACTCCATCCTCAACATCTCGGCATTTATTGTCATGTGTGAGGCCTTCCTCCGCATCCCACCTCACTACGGAAAATGGCTAAAAACCTTCAATGTGAAGCCGAAGGTGGTGAGCGATCAACAAGCAGAGTGTGGAGGCGCCATGGTGGGAAAGATGCCCAATGTTACATGGCCCGAAGGCTCCTTCGTGAAGACTGTCAAAGGGTGGCAGTCGAAGTGGTTCTACATCACAGAGCCGTGCGACACCAACTGGGCCGCGGCTCCCGCATTCCGGTCCGAAGTCCCGATGCGGCTCACCTCCTGGCAATAGAAATGCCTAACCCATTCTTCTCCGGACGAGCTGACGGCGCTCCAAACGCACGTCCAAAACATGATAAACAAGAAAATCAAGCTCGTCAATGTGATCTAGGTGATGCTTATTCGCCGGATCCTTCCGTGCCAACGCCGGACTTGCCATCTATGGGAGTTCGATCCGGCAAAGCACCAGACCCTATTGGAGCTCTTCGGCACTACCCACAAAGACATCTGGAAGGTGCTCTTCAAGGCCAACGAGGTGCGCCTGTCCACGACCGAGGATCGCGGGCACGACTTAACCCACCCTACTAGTCCGGTAAGTTTTTTCATGTTTTCAAGGTGTACCCTTTACTTGCATACTCGAGGAAGGCGTCTAAGCCTCCCTATTGATTCTTTCAGGCCTGGACAAAGAAGGTGGAGCGGACCCAGTGTCCGGCTCCGCTGCCTGAAGACCCAGAAATCCTGCTTCTAATGAATATGATGGTTCCGGCGCCCTGTAAAGCGCCGGAGAAGAAGGCCAAGAAGAAGACCAAGGGGGCCAGAGGTGGCCTCTGTTGCAAAGGCGCTTCGCGTCCGAAGACGCCAAGACTCACTCCTCCACTGCCGAGGAAGACAAGGAAGAGTAGGAAGAAGAAGAAAGCCATTCCCCCTCCTAGGGGAGGGGAAGAAAGAAAAGGATGGCCTCCACTCGTTTGGAGGCCGAGGCCTCCAAGAAGGGGAAAGCTTCCCTTCCGGACAGCTCCACCACGGCCAACGAGAGCAGCTCGGAGTGGCAGCCCAGGGAGAAGCCCCTGGCCAAATCATGAGTATCTGGACACATTCATGTATCCGGCCCCTCTACTTTATTGTTTTAACATGTTGAATCATGTGTTTGCAGTTCGGCTCGGTCCAACCTCGAGCGATACTTATCTTCGGAGGATTCGCTAGAGCCGGAGGCGATGGACAGCGGGACCCTCCCAGCGGCCTCCTCTCCCAAGGACATGGATGGTGCCGAGGCATCGTTCCGAAGGATCCCGGGCCCGTGAGAGATTCAAGAGGCCATCAGGGTGCGCCGGATGGTGAAGCCTTGGCTACCGGACACATGGGGGAGCAGACCCCCATGGATACTGACGATGGGGACCACATCCAATTCGGCCCCCATCCGAATACAGTTCCGGAGACCCATATGGCTCCGGAATCAGGCCAGCTGCCTCTTTCGAAAGAAGGAGGTGTGCATGTTCCACCAGTGACCTCTGTCCATCCAGAGGCACTGGATAATTTGTTGCAAGCACTGCGAGGTGCTTCCATTGTTGAGGAACACCGTACCCTTATGGGTACGGTGATTGAGAGGATTCAATCCGTGAAGAGCGGACTGACCGAAGCCTGCACAAGCCTTCTAACAGGCTTTGAGGTAAGTGACGTAATTATAAAAAGAATGGCATAGTATAGACAGTAGCCCCTGATACTCTATCCAGTGTTCGAAAAGAAAAGCGGAACAGAGGATCAAATAATTTTTGCAGAAGACTAACCTAACATGTCTATGTGAACAAACAGGCATCGCTACTGGCTGCGACCTCTCACACTGCTGAAGTCTCCGGACTGAAGCAGAGTCTGGAGCGGACCGAGGAGGAGCTCGGCCGCATTAAAAAGCAGCTGTAAGATAATCAAGGTATGCAATAACCTTGTATATATTCAGGAAGGATTAATGATTTGTGCTGACTAAAGTGCCATTTGATTTGCTAGGGGCAGCGACTAAGGTGGAGACCTCAAGAAGGCGCTGGTCGAGGCCGAGGAGAAAGCGGCCAAGGAAAAGGCCGCCCATGAAATGCACGAAGCCAGGGTCATTGAGGTCCTGGAGGAGCTCCAGGACGCCGTCAAGAAGTGCGAGTTCTTGGAGCGCAACCTTACGGATCAAGAATCCGAACTCAACAAGGCTCGCCAAAACACACACGATGCACGGGGTGAAGCCCAAGGTGCCCTCTAGGAGATCCAGGAGGCCATAAAAATCGCGGCAAGTAAGGCCTTTATTATGCAGAGCAAATATGTGAAGAAAATTTTCCTATTACTGACCCGGATTTGGAGTTCTCCAGGGGCGTTTGCGGATCTACCGCGCAACGTTTCACATGCTGCGGAATGTTTCCTAGCCGAAGAGGGGAGCTCTATGGAGAAGCTATTTTGGTCGCAATACCTTGCGCCAGAATATCCAGTGCTGTTGAGCGATCAACTAAAACAGCTGGTCGAACTGCACAAGGCGGCCGAACAAGCCATGAAGGATTTAATAATCCGGCTATGGCCTGCCGAAGCCATCCCCATCAGTTACTTCGGTATCGTGAAGCAGCTGGTTAATGTCTGCCCTTGGCTGGATGCCATCAAGCGGTCGGTCTGTATTGAAGGCGCGTGCATGGCCTTTGCCCTAGTCAAGATGCAATGGGGGGGAAATGGACGCCGTGAAGGTTGCGACCGAGGGACCTCCCATGGGTAAGGAGCACCGCACCCCGAGCTGTATTTTGACAATGTCATGGAGGGGTCCCGCATTGTGGCGGAGCAATGTGCAAAGGATGTTATGTTTCCATGAATACATTTATGTTATCCTTTCCTGTATTATGAAACAAGATCGTTATGTAATTAATGCTTGTTATTTAACATTTTACCTCCTGTGCGGCCGTATTGTGAAATCTGAGCAGTCGTCGGCTTCCGCCCCCACGTACATAGTACGGGGGTGTTCGGGGTAAATCTAAACACTCTTTACTCTAAAGTTTGGTCCTTAAAGGAGGTGTTTAGCGCAACAAACAAGGAAATCGGACTATGTGGCTTTATCAGCCTCACTTAGCCATAGGAGTTCGACAATAGAAGTTTAGGCGCAACCCCTAGTGTTCGTAAGTCCGAACTTGGGATGCTATAAACACCTGATCGGATAAAAACCGATTCATCGTATAATGCAGAAAAAATCGCTAAAGATTTGTAACCTCTCAAACAGCTGACCGGCTCAAGCCGCATCATGGCAATCAGTTTTCGGCTTTCTCTACTGAGGTGCTCATCCGGATGAACCAGGACACAATCGCAGTAGTTCTCCCTTTACTACCCTAGCCGATATAGCGGAACGTAAGGTAGCAAGCACAGGAGCCGGGCTACCCAACTATTGACCAAAGACATGATTCAGAGACGATGCATATAATGATATAAGTTTAGAGTGCCGAACTACACTGTAAAAAATTGCTCGGACTTTGTTGCCATATTATGGAGCGTAATGAAGCCCTTGGCGAATTAAGTCGTACCAGAATGTATAGGCGCCATTTGATAAAAATATCAAGAAAATGAAAAATGAAATAATAGGCTAATGCTGCAAAAAATGGGCCGCAAGCTATTTTTTCATTGTAGTTTGATTAATACGTCAAAGTGTATTTCATACAAGTAGTGCAATAAGCAACAGGGCTATTTAACATGCCACAACCAAGGGAGAGTTGTGTGCGGGTCCTCAAAACCAGGTATAGCGATCGTTTAAAGAGACCACCTGGAAATTCCCCCATACGTCGATGCTTCTTGCCGTCTTGGTGTATCCGTCCCTCTATAGGTCCGTCGATCAGGTCACCAGGAAGGACCGGGGAAAGAAAAGAGACCTGAAAAGACAAATAAAAAGTAAAGGTATGCGGGTCCAGGAGCGGTTGAGCCGTACTATGGACCACGATCTAGCTGTGCTTCTGTCCATGCCCATGGTATTTTAAGTGCGTAGTTATGTACACGCGGTACGAATGTCGCCGCTTGGTCGGGACTGGTACGGAGGCTGGGTTGCTAGTCAATCTCTTGACGAGCTGGACTGTCTTGCTGCAGGGTAGTTTGGACTCGTTTAACAGTGTCCGGGAGCTTGGCCGCCGAATTAATGTTCGGCCTGAAAAGTCCACTCTGTACTTCTGCTGCAAGGGCCGCGGTGTGCTCCTTGGTACAGAGGGAGTGTTCTGTGTTTCCATTGACTATTATGACACCGCGTGGTTCAGGCATTTTGAGCTTGAGATAAGCGTAGTGCGGCACCGCATTGAATTGAGCGAATGCGGTTCGTCCGAGCAGTGCGTGATAGCCACTTTGGAAGGGGACTATCGGTGTCAAAACCGGCAGATCTCGGGTAGGGGGTCCCGAACTGTGCGTCTAGGCGGATGGTAACAGGAGACAAGGGACACGATTTTTTACCCAGGTTCGGGCCCTCTCGATGGAGGTAAAACCCTACTCCTGCTTGATTGATATTGATGATATGGGTAGTAGAAGAGTGGATCTACCACGAGATCAAGGAGGCTAAACCCTAGAAGCTAGCCTATGGTATGATTGTTGTTATGGTTGTTGTGTCCTACGGACTAAACCCCTCCGGTTTATATAGACATCGGAGAGGGCTAGGGTTACACAGAGTCGGTTACAATGGTAGGAGATCTACATATCCGTATCGCCAAGCTTGCCTTCCACGCCAAGGAAAGTCCCATCCGGACACGGGACGAAGTCTTCAATCTTGTATCTTCATAGTCTTGGAGTCCGGCCGACGATGATAGTTCGGCTATCCGGACAGCCCCTAGTCCAGGACTCCCTCAGTAGCCCCTGAACCAGGCTTCAATGACGACGAGTCCGGCACGCATATTGTCTTTGGCATTGCAAGGCGGGTTCCTCCTCCGAATAATTCATAGAAGATTGTGAACACCTGGATAGTGTCCAGCTCTGCAAAATAAATTCCACATGCCACCGTAGAGAGAATATTATTTACACAAGTTCAATCTATTGACATATTTTGTGGCGTGACGTCACACCACGACCAAACCTTTACTCGAATTTTTTTTATTATACCACCTCAGCGCATTTAGCGAAGCAATTTCCTTGGCACGTCTTGTCGAAGCAGAGATCGTGTTCCCCTTATTCTGGGATTCCCATCAATACGGACATGGGTAACCCAACCGCGCCCGCTGCCACGCCCCCTCTATCGAAGGCGAGTTCCAAACGGTGACGGGGACGGCTCTTAGTATTCTTCCTCTTTATAATGAGACCAAGGCCCGTTCTTGTCCTTCAATCCTCAATCGAATCCGCCCCTCGCCCTGAGTTCCAACACCCAGAGCTCCAGATTCGGGCACTTCAAACCTTCGACAATGTCCGGCTCCGACCTAGAGGGCCGGTGGATGCCCTCCTCTGTCACGGAAGAGGACGTGCTGAAGCTGAGGGAAGCCAGGTACCTAACCTATGAGATTTCGCATAGGTTGCCTGCCTAAGGGCAAGTCATTCCCACTCCCGAGCCTGGCGAGAGTGTCGTGTTCATGTCTCACCTCCGTCGGGGTTTAGGCTTCCCGATGGATCCCTTCGTGAGGAGGCTCATGTTTTATTATGGGCTGGAATTCCACGACTTGGCTCTGGAGTCCATCCTCCACATCTCATCCTTCATTGTCGTCTGCGAAGCCTTCCTCCGCACTACCCCTCACTTTGGTTTGTGGCTCAAAACCTTCGACGTGGAGCCGAAGATGATTGAGGGGCGTCAGGCAGAGTGCGACGGGGCGGTCATAAGCAAGAGGGCCGACGCTCCATGGCCCGAGGGCACTTTTCAGGAGGCTCAGCTTGTGGCAACAGGAGTGGTTCTATATCACCGCTCCTAGGGGCAGCAGGCAGAGGCCGCCGCCCGCCTTTCGCTCGGGTCCTCCACGACGGCTGACGTCATGGGTCAGCAAAGGGCTTGACTGGGGGCCGTCCAAGGACGTACCCCTACTGCAGGGCCGGATTCGAGACCTCCAAGAGAGGGAGATCAATCTGGTCGTGGTGACGCGGGTTATGCTGATTTGGCGTCTTCTACCCTGCAAACGTCGCCCCCTCCGCCTGTGGGAATTCAATCCGGAGGGACCACGAGCTCTCCAACACTTCATGGGTACGACACCCGTGGAGATGTACAAACTGTTCTTTGGATCACAAGAGATGTGTCCGGACTTGACCGAGGACGCCGGCCTAAGCTGCAATCGCCCAGATACTCAAGTAAGTAGCCCTGTGTCCGGACATATCGTCCATTTATTTATTATGGATTTGCCTTTTAACCAGCTATCCCTTGAACAAGAGTGGATAGCGCAACCAAAACTGATATGGTGTCCGGCCCCCCCTCCCTGAGACCACGCCGGATCCCATTTTGGTCAAGATGCTGGCGGTTGCGCCTTCAGAAGAGGGCGAAGGGGAAAACAGAGAAACTACCGCCTGCACTAAGGAGGCTTTCAAAAAAGGGGGGATCGAGAATCCCTCCTTCCAGGGGGAGAAGAGGACCGCTTCCGGAGATCCGGAGGCTAAGGCCTCAAAGCGGGGGAAGAAATCTTCACCAGAGGGTCCTGCGCCAGGAGAGGCCCGGCCGCACTATCTCCCCAAAGGAATCAGCCCTCCAGCGAGCCGTAAGTAGAAAAAAATGGGAGTTTTGTAATAAGGGACATCCCTATTTTTGCTTCTGAGGATAACCGAAGTTTTTACCTTGTAGTTCGGACCTCCGCCCTTCTCAGCTGAGCTCATCTTCGGGGGACCTTTGTCCGGAGATGATGGAGAGCGAGACGCCTCCATCTGCCGCACCGTCAAGCGGGGTGGACGACCCTGAGGTGTCGTCACGGAGGGTCTCCCCAAGTCCGGCAGGGCCGGAGAGTTCGGCACCAACTGGCGTACGGCCGGGGAGCTGAAGGATCTGCTCGAGAGGGCGTCTATCTCAGAAGATCACCGTACATTAATGAGTACGGTGATTGAAAGAATTTCATCCGCTGAGAGCGGGATGCATGATGCCGTCAGAAGTTTACTGGCGGGGTTTGAGGTATGTAAAAATGACATTCCTTTTGACAGTTTTGCACGTAGAGTGCGCCCTGTATAGATAGTAGCCCCTGAGACTCGGTGCGTTGTCAGAAGTGACGGCGTGCCGAGGATCATAATCTCAGTGTTAATATGTCGCCGTTCCTATTCAGGGGGCGGAGCGTTCGGTGGCTAGCCGGACTGATAGAGTTGCCGAACTGAAGCGGCAACTGGACGTTGCAGATGCGGACATCGCGCTGGTCAATAAGCGACTTGACGAGTCACAAGGTGGGTGGTTTCTCCGCGGTCACCTGGTAAGGGAGCTTATGCCCACGCCTTACAACATGTATGCTTGATGCAGATGGCGCCGCTGCTATGGAGGGCCTTCGGGCAGAGCTTGCTCGAGCCAAGGAGCAAGCCAGAAGGAGTGATGCGGCTACCTCGAAGGCAGCTGAAGATCTAAAAGCCGAAAAAGGCTGCTCACTGCCGAAGCAGGGAGGAGATGGCCGGAGTGGCCGTGAAGCTAAAAGATGTTACCGACCGCTATGAGGTTCTTGAAAGAGAACGCCAAGCGGAGCAAGAGGACCTGAAGAAGGCCACCGCCGAAGCCAAGGATGCCCGTTCTGCAATGAGGGCTATAAAGGAGGAGCTGCCTCAGGCCGGGGACATTGTGGCTGGAAAGCCCTTTCTGCTGCGCAGGAAGTTCACGGATCAAAAGTATGCTCAGTTGGGCCAGCTGTGGGGTGCGGAGGATCCTTATCTAGATTTGGCGGCGAGTGCGGCGGACGCAGTCGTGCACCTCCGAAGCCAAAAGGATAATGAAATGGAAGCACTTTTTTGGTCTCAATTCCATAGTCCGGAGCGTCCTCTTTCCCTGACCGACCAGTTGGCTGAATGGGCTGAGCTGAATAGATTGTCCGAATTAGCCATGACGGATGTGGTGGCTCATCTGTGGCCGGAAAGGCCCAAGCCGAAGAGTTATTTTGGCTTATTGTAGCAATTCCTTGGGGCGGTGCCGCATATCAAGGCGATGAAGCGGTCGGCATGCATAGAGGGTGCATGGATGGCTCTCGCCCGTGTCAAAACATACTGGGCGGAGATGGATGCCACCGATGTTGCATCCCGGGGTTCGGACAAAAGCCGATTGCCCGCCGAGCACTATTTTGAGGAAGTCCTGCAGGGCGCTCGTCTAATAGAGTCGCAGTGCTTGAAAAACGTTATGTTCAAATGACATGTATGATTTGTAAAACCGTATTTATAATATAAGGGCTTTTTATACTTGTGCGTTCAAGTATTGAAACTTCTCCTGTGCGGCCGTTAATGTATATGTGTATATAACCTGAAAGATGGCAGTCTTCGGCTTCAGCCCCCACGCACATAGTGCGGGGGTGTTTGCAAAGGAGCGCATTTTCACACTTAATCCAACGTCTTGGTCCTGTGAAGGAGGTGGTAGCGTAGCAAACTAGGCAACCGGACTATAATGCTTTATCACTTTCACTTAGCCATAGGAGTTCGAAGGTGGGGCTACGATATAGCCCCTAGGGGCACCGCGCTCTCCGAATTCAGGGCGCGTGTGTGCCTGACCGGGAAGCGGTCCTTCGTCAAAGCGGAGGAATTCTAAACATTCCAGAAGTCGATCGAGTGGTTGACCAGTCTCTCGCTATATCATGACAGTCAGTTTTCGGCTTTCTCTACTGAGGTGCTCGCCCGGCCGAACCGGGGCACAATCGCAGTAGTTCTCCTGGTGCCGCGTTAGCCGATGATACGGAACGTAAGGCAGCAAAACACAGGAGCCGGGCAAACCCAACATTTGACCAAAGACATGATTCGGAGCTGATGCATATAAGGCCTAACTCGAGACGCCGAACACTCCCTGAGGTATTCGGACTTGATGATAGCGGGCAGAACAATGCCCTAAGCCCCTAGTGTCCAGGTACGGGCGAGAACTTCTGACGCGGCCGATGCCAAAACGCCAGCTTCCTCCTCGGTTATGGTAGAAAAACCAGGGGATGTGTATCAACAAGAGACAGTAAAAAAGGTTTACGCAGGGTCTTAATCTAAAAAGAATCCTTATGACGGGTCCCTGCTGCACGTCTGCGCCTGTGTCTCCGTTGTGCTGTATCCTGGACGGGTGTAGCACGTGGTTCATCTGTAAAAGAGAAGAACTTAGTTTTGAAAGAGTATCGTGCAAAAAATGTATTAAAACCAGAGTGTGATTCGGAAGAAAGAGTTGAGCTTTATTGGCTCTCATTGTTCATGCATGCGGCCCCTTGTGAAGAGGTATGCGGCTAGGAAGCCCCTTGTTTATTTATACCAGACTCGCCTAACCATGTCCGAGGTCTAAATGACATGTTTTTAGGGGCTTTGATCAGCAAGGCCGGGTTATTGTGTGGCTGTCAAAGCAGTCTCACGTTTTCCGTGGTCGAGGAACACTCGAAGTTACCCTTTAATGAGATTATGCCGCGTGGACCGAGCATTTTAAGTGTAAGAGACGCGTAACGCGGTATTGCGTTAAAGCGGGCGAAAGCTTCGCGTCCCAGTAGTGCTTGATGGCTACTTTTAAATGGGGCGATATGGAAGATTAGCCTTTCACGACGGAAGTTGTCAGATGATCCGAACGCAACCTCTAGTAGCACAGAGCATATACAATTGGCATAAAGGCCTGGCGTCACTCCCTTGAAGGAAGTGCGGCTATGGCGAATTTTGGTAGGGTCTATCCCCATTCTGCGGATGGTGTCCTGGTATAGCAGGTTTATATCACTGCCGTCGTCCATTAGGACTTGTGTAAATTGTAGTCCGTCGATTATAGGATACAATATCAAGGCAGTCCATCCTGCGTTTCGAATACTTCTGGAGTAGTCCAAATGGTCGAAGGTAATTGGTTTTGACATCCAATCTCGGGATTCAGCTGGGGTGGATCGTGCAACGCGTACTTTAGCAGGTGCCGCACTATTGTTCCATGTTATCACATGAAGTGAGTTCACTGTTTTGACTTCTTGTGGGAAAGTCTTTTGTTTTCCGGTGCTCTGCTTGTGGGGTTCGTCGTCTTCGCTTGGTGCGTCGAGCCCCTTGTGTTCGGCGTTAAGTTGGCCGGACTGTTTGAAGACCCAACAATCTCGGTGGGTATGGTTTGCAGGCTTCCCGGGGGTACTGTGGATTTGACATATCCTATCCAAAATTTTGTTTAGGTTGGATAGCTCGTCACTATTGTCCTTAAGAGGCAGTGTTTTGTTGTTCAGCCGAGAGCTTTTGAACCCGACGTTGACCGCCGTGCTCTTTGGGCCATTTTCTTTATTCCGGCGCTGATCTTTTCTGCGTCGTGATTTCCCATTTCCATCTCTGACCTTGGATGTACTTGGGTCGCTGGTGCTGCATCTTGCCAGCCAGCTATCTTCCCCCGCGCAAAAGCGGGTCATGAGGCTTGTCAGTGCGGCCATTGTTCTTGGTTTTTCTTGGCCGAGGTGTCTGGTAAGCCATTCGTCTCGGACGTTATGTTTGAAGGCTGCTAAGGCTTCAGCGTCCGGACAGTCGACTATTTCGTTCTTTTTGGTGAGGAACCTGTTCCAGAATTTGCGTGCTGACTCTCCGGGCTGTTGGGTTATATGGCTTAAATCGTCTGCATCCGGAGGGCGGACATAAATCCCCTGAAAATTTGCTCGGAACGCGTTCTCGAGCCCTTCCCAACTTCCGATAGTATTTTTTGGGAGGCTTTTGAGCCAATGCCGAGCCGGCCCCTTGAGCTTGAGGGGTAGGTATTTTATGGCGTGGAGGTCGTCTCCTCTAGCCATGTGTATGTGTAGGATGTAATCCTCAATCCAGACTCTGGGGTATGTTGTTCCGTCGTATGCCTCTATGTTTACGGGCTTGAATCCCGCTGGAAACTCATGATCCAGTACCTCATCAGTGAAACATAGTGGGTGTGCGGCGCCCCTGTATTTAGGTGTGCCGTTGTCTTTGAACACTCGACGTGTTGTGTTGCTTCCTGGAGCCTTCTTTTTTGGCCCATAGATGGACCTGACCAGGTCGTCCTTTTTGCGAGGATCCTTACGTGGATCGTGTGCCGGCTTGTGTGCGGCGCCGCTTGCCGCTCTTAGCCTGTCATCTGGTCGTCCATCCGGCCAGGCGGCCTCTTCGTTTTTTGACTGTGGGGGCTCTACGGCCTCCTCATCAAATTCGGGTAACAGCTTGCGCTTCGGGTAGCTCTTTGCTTGGTGACCATCACCGTATTTATCTGCGGTCTTGAGTACTTTGCTCCATCTCATTCTAAGTATGTCTTCCGCTGTTTTGAGCTTCCGTTTCTGCTTCTTCAAACTTCTTGGAGTGGCGACGAGCCTTTTGTGAAGGTTCTTATGCTCCGGTGATGTGTCCGGCGTGAGATCGTCTGGACTGTTGTTTTCGCCGGGGATGGGTTGCTCGTCCAATTCATCCTGTTCGGATGGTGCTTGGTGGCGTGTTTGTCGTCCACTGGTTCGCCATGCTCTACGGCTGGGTCAGTATGGGTGCTGTTGTTATCGAGGCGGGACTTCGGGCGGCGCTTGCGTTGTTGTTTTGCTTGTTTTTCGGGGGAATTATCCTTCGCCACATCCCGTTGTTCCTCGTTATCGCTTCCTTTAGGTGTATCCACCATATATACGTCGTGAGTTGAGGTGGCTTTCAAGTGCCCAGTAGGCGCTGGTTCTTGGTCGTCTCCGGCATCATCGTCCATACCGTCAATGTCTTCGGAGTCGAAGTTTAGCATGTCGGTTAGATCGTCGACAGTGGCTACAAAGTGGGTGGTGGGCGGGGTTTGAATTTCTTCGTCGTCCGCATCCCAACCGTCCTGACCGCAATCCGGCCAAGGCTCTCGTGATAACGAGATATATTTCAGCGAATTCAGGATGTCGCCAAAAGGTGAATGTTGAAAGATGTCCGCAGCGGCGAACTCCATGATCGGCGCCCAATCGGATTCGATTGGAGGGGGTGCGGGAGGTTCGGAGTCCGGCGAGGAGTCCGGCACCTCGGAGTCACGAGCCTCACAGGGGACAAGGTCAGTATTCGGCTCCATCGCCGTAGATGCTGCAACCCTCGAGGTGGTGTCTAGCCACCCGTCCTCGATCTGCGCAGCCGGCTCCGAATTGAGGATCAGAGCGGACTCGTGTGCGGCCTCTAGGACACTGTCCGGCAGCAGAGCTAAATTGTGCCCATCGTGACAGTGTGGTGCGCTTGGCTGTGTCTCGAATCCATCGAAGATCAAGTCTCCGCGGATGTCAGCCGTGAAGTTTAGACTTCCAAATCTGACCTGACGGCCAGGGGTGTAGCTCTCGATCTGCTCCAGATGGCCAAGCAAATTGGCCCGCAATGCAAAGCCGCCGAATACGAAGATCTGTCTGGGGAGAAAAGTCTCACCCTGGACTGTGTCGTTGTTGATGATCGAAGGAGCCATCGAGCCTATTGAGGACGACACAGAGGAACTCTCAATGAAAGCACCAATGTCGGTGTCAAAACCGGCGGATCTCGGGTAGGGGGTCCCGAACTGTGCGTCTAGGCGGATGGTAACAAGAGACAAGGGACACGATGTTTTTACCCAGGTTCGGGCCCTCTCGATGGAGGTAAAACCCTACTCCTGCTTGATTGATATTGATGATATGGGTAGTATAAGAGTGGATCTACCATGAGATCAAGGAGGCTAAACCCTAGAAGCTAGCCTATGGTATGATTGTTGTTATGGTTGTTGTGTCCTACGGACTAAACCCGTCCGGTTTATATAGACACCAGAGAGGGCTAGGGTTACACAGAGTCGGTTACAATGGTAGGAGATCTACATATCCGTATCGCCAAGCTTGCCTTCCACGCCAAGGAAAGTCCCATCCGGACACGGGACAAAGTCTTCAATCTTGTATCTTCATAGTCTTGGAGTCCGCCGACGATGATAGTTCGGCTATCCGGACACCCCCTAGTCCAGGACTCCCTTAGGGACGATGTCGAATATCAATTATTCACTTCGGAAATTGTCCGGGGATCCGAAGACCACTTTGAGTGTGGTTGAGCCCGTACAGCAGGCCTCTACACCTGGTATGACACCTTTGAAGGTAGTTTTGGTGGGCTTGATCCTTGAGGGATCGATACCCATTTTGCGCATTGTATCCTGATAGAGTAGGTTCAGGCTGCTACCACCGTCCATGAGGAGCAGAAGGAAATGACAAGCTGCTACCACGTAAGGTGGAATCCGTCAATGATTGGGTCAAGGACCAGTGTGGTTGAACTGCCATGATGGATACTGGTCGGATGGTCCCTACGATCAAAGGTGATCGGGTAGGACGACCATTGGTTGAACTTTGGGGCGACTGGCTCCATCGCGTAGACGTCCATGAGTGCGCGCTTGCTGATGACCCACAAGTACAGGGGATCTATCATAGTCCTTTCGATAAGTAAGAGTGTTGAACCCAACGAGGAGCAGAAGGAAATGACAAGCGGTTTTCAGTAAGATATTCTCTGCAAGCACTGAAATTGTAGGTAACAGATAGTTTTGTGATAAGATAATTTGTAACGGGTAACAAGCAGTGAAAGTAAATAAGGCGCAGCAAGGTGGCCAATCCTTTTTGTAGCAAAGGACAAGCCTGGAAAATTTCTTATAATGAGAAAATCGCTCGCAAGGACACATGGGAATTATCGTCAAGCTAGTTCTCATCACGCTCATATGATTCGTGTTCGTTACTTTGATAATTTGATATGTGGGTGGACCGGTGCTTGGGTATTGCCCTTTCTTGGACAAGCATCCCACTTATGATTAACCCCTATTGCAAGCATCCGCAACTACAAAAGAAGTATTAAGGTAAACCTAACCATAGCATGAAACAAGTGGATCCAAATCAACCCCTTACGAAGCGACGCATAAACTAGGGTTTAAGCCTCTGTCACTCTAGCAACCCATCATCTACTTATTACTTCCCAATGCCTTCCTCTAGGCCCAAATAATGGTGAAGTTTCATGTAGTCGACGTTCACAAGACACCACTAGAGGAGAGACAACATACATCTCATCAAAATATCGAACGAATACCAAATTCACATGACTACTAATAGCAAGACTTCACCATGTCCTCAGCAACAAACGTAACTAATCAGAAAGCATATTCATGTTAATGATCAGAGGAGCATTAATATGCATTAAGGATCTGAACATATGATCTTCCACCAAGTAAACCAATTAGCATCAACTACAAGGAGTAATCAACACTACTAGCAACCCACAGGTACCAATTTGTGGTTTTGATACGAGATTGGATACAAGATATGGACTAGGGTTTTGAAAGGAGATGGTGCTGGTGAAGATGTTGATGGAGATTGACCCCCTCCCGATGAGTGGATCGTTGGTGATGATGATGGTGATGATTTCCCCCTCCCGGAGGGAAGTTTCCCCGACAGAACAGCTCCGCCGGAGCCCTAGATTGGTTCCGCCAAGGTTCCGCCTCGTAGCGGTGGAGTTTCGTCCCGTAAGCTTGCTTATGATTTTTTCTAGGGTAAGAGACTTCATATAGCAGAAGATGGGCACCGGAGGGCCAACAGGGGGCCCACGAGACAGGGGGCGCGCCCAGTAGGGGGGGGGGGCCCACCCTCGTGGCCAGGGTGTGGGCCCCCTCTGGTACTTTCTTTGCTCAATAATTCTTATTAATTCCAAAAATGACCTCCTTGCAGTTTCATGATTTTTGGAGCTGTGCAGAATAGGTTTCCAATATTTGCTCCTTTTCCAGCCAAAATCCCAGCTGCCGACATTCTCCCTCTTCATGATAAACCTTGTAAAATAAGAAAGAATAGCCATAAGTATTGTGACATAACATGAAATAATAGCCCATAATGCAATAAATATCAATATAAAAGTATGATGCAAAATGGACGTATCAACTCCCCCAAGCTTAGACCTTGCTTGTCCTCAAGCGGAAGCCGATATCGAAAAATATGTCCAAATGTTCAGAGATAGAGGTGTCAATAAAAATAAAATACGGACATGAGGGCATCATGATAATTCTTATAACAACAACATATATAGATTTTGTCATATGATTTCTTATGCTCAAGTAACAATCTATTCACAATGTCAAGTATGGTTCAAAAACTTCATTGAGAACTAGCAAACTATAATCTCAGTCATTGAAGCAATTGCAATTTATCATAACACCAGAAAGAGTCAAGAATAGAGCTTTTCAGCAAGTCCACATACTCAACTATCATATATTCTTCTACAATTGCTAACACTCACGCAATACTTATGGTTATGGAGTTTTAATCGGACACTGAGAAAGATAGGGGCTTATAATTTCGCCTCCCAACGTATTCATCTTTGGGTGATGTCAACAATAATAGTTCATGCTAACTTACATCCAGTTGGATATATATATCAGGATCTTCCCAACACGAGGTGCTTGCCAAAGGATAAAATGAAAAAGGGTAATGTGAAAAATCACCTTGACTCTTGCATAAAGTAAAAGACATAAAGTAAAGGATAGGCCCTTCGTAGAGGGAAGCATAGGTTGTCATGTGCTTTTAGGGTTGGATGCACAAAATCTTAATTCAAAAGAATGTTACTTTATATTGCCACTTGTGATATGAACCTTTATTATGCAGTCCGTCGCTTTTATTACTTCCATATCACACGATCGTATAAAGCTTATTTTCTCTGCACTAATAAGTCATACATATTTAGAGATCAATTTTTATTGCTTGAAATCATGACAACTTACTTGAAGGATCTTACTCAATCCATAGGTAGTTATGGTGGACTCTCATGGCAAAACTAGGTTTAAGGATATTTGGAAGCACAAGTAGTATCTCTACTTGGTGCAAGTAATTTGGCTAGCATGAGGGCGAAAGGCAAGCTCAACATGTTGGACGATCCATGACAATATACTTTAACTGATATGTGAGAAAACATAACCCATTACGTTGTCTTCCTTGTCCAACATCAACTCTTTAGCATGTCATACTTTAATGAGTGCTCACAATTATAAAAGATGTCCAAGATAGTATATTTATATGTAAAGACCTCTCTTTCTTTATTACTTCCTATTAATTGCAACGATGACCAAAACTATATTTGTCCACTCTCAACAACTTTTAAGCCTCATACTCTTTATATGTGAAGTCATTACTATCCATAAGATCAATATGAACTCTTTTATTTCTTTTTATTCTTTCTATTTTCTCACGATCATAGCAAGATAGCAAAGCCCCTGACTCAACACTAATCTTTATTATATAGCTCACGGACTCGATTACATAGAAGGATCACAAAGCAAAACTCAAAACTACTTCAAACCAAAGCTTTATTCTACTAGATCAAGATATTACTAAAAGGATCGAACTAAGTAAAACGGTAAAGATAGGAGTGTGATGGTGAGACGATACAGGGGCACCTCCCCCAAGCTTGGCAGTTGCCAAGGGGAGTGCCCATACCCATGTGATTATGTCCTCGAAGGTGGTGAAGAAGGAGTTGTTGATGATGTAGGCTTGTCGTCCATCTTCCAAGGCATAAGCTCACCATCATAGAAGGATGATCGAGTCTCCGGGATCCTCAAATCTGCAGCCAAACTCGTCCTCTTGAATCTATATTCATACTCATAGTCTTGGTTTTGCAGGTCATAGATCTGGGCTTGGAGGTGCTCGATTTTCTCTTGAAGCTTGAAGATGGTCTCCCCAATGTCCTTGGCATCCAGCTTGAGGTTGTTGGTGAACTCCGTGATCATCATCTGGTTGGCGTTGAGTCCATGCTCCACCATGGCACTTGAAAACTTGTTGTTCCATGGCTTCGAGCTTTGTCTCCACGCTTCCGGTACGCCTTGGTCCCTCCACATCATGGATGTGCAGCACCCCCTCATGCATCTCAATGGTTTGAGGGTGTTGCAGCACCTCCGCAAGATAGGGGTTGATAACCCTCTCGAAAAACTTGTCCTTGGTAGCGCTTGGAGACGTCACGGTGCTCTAGATCTGTCAGAAAAAAGCTCAAAACGAAAACAGAGGATTTTTGCATGATACGGTGGTCAAAACCTTCGGGAGATTATATAATGAACTTTTACCGTCCAAAAGAAGTAACGTGCAAGAAAACGGAGTCCAGGAGGCACACGAGGTGCCCACGAGACAGGGGGCGCGCCCAGTAAGGGTGAGTGCACCGTCCACCCGCGTGGAGGCCTTGTGTCCTTCCCGGATTACTTCTTGCTTTCCAAAATTCTTAAATATTCCAAAACAGAGAAAAATTGCCATTAGAACTGTTTTGGAGTCGGTTTACTTACCGTACCACCTACCTATTCCTTTTCGGAGTCTGAAACATTCTGGAAAGTGTCCCTTATGTATTCCTCCGGGGTTACGGTTTCAATAATATTAGTTTCAACATTTATAGGATTACCTGAGATATAATGTTTGATTCTTTGACCGATCACCACCCTCGGACTTGTGCCTTCGAAGTTGTTGATTTTTATGGCACCGGAACGATAGACCTCCTCGATAACGTAAGGACCTTCCCACTTAGAGAGAAGTTTTCCTGCAAAAAAACTTAAACGAGAGTTGAATAGCAACACATAGTCACCTAAGTTAAACTCACGCTTTTGTATCCTTTGGTCATGCCATCTTTTAACTTTTTCTTTTAACAGCTTGGCATTCTCATATGCTTGGGTTCTCCATTCATCGAGTGAGCTAATATCAAATAGCCTATTCTCATCGGCAAGTTTGAAGTCATTGTTGAGCTCTTTAATGGCCCAATATGCTTTATGTTCAAGTTCAAGAGGTAAGTGACATGATTTTCCATAAACCATCTTATACGGAGACATACCCATAGGATTTTTATATGCAGTTCTATAGGCCCATAATGCATCATCAAGTTTCTTGGACCAATTCTTTCTAGATCTATTAACAGTCTTTTGAAAAATTAATTTGAGCTCTCTATTGCTCAACTCTACTTGACCACTAGACTGTGGATGATAAGGAGATGCAATTCTATGATTAACAACATACTTAGCAAGCATTTTACGAAAAACACCATGAATAAAATGTGAACCACCATCAGTCATGACATATCTAGGGACTCCAAACCTCGAAAAAATAACTTCTTTAAGCATCTTAATAGAAGTGTTATGATCAGCACTACTAGTTGGAATAGTTTCTACCCACTTAGTAACGTAATCAACATCAACTAAAATATGTGTGTATCCATTAGAGGCGGGAAAAGGTCCCATATAATCAAAGCCCCAAACATCAAATGGTTCAATAACAAGAGAATAGTTCATAGGCATTTCTTGACGTCTACTAATATTACCAATTCTTTGACATTCATCACAAGACAAGACAAACTTACGAGCATGTTTGAAGAGAGTAGGCCAATAAAAACTGGATTGCAATACCTTATGTGCAGTTCTATCTCGAGCGTGGTGTCCTCCATATGGTTCGGAGTGACACTTGCGTAGGATATGTTCCTGTTCATGCTCAGGTACACAATGTCTAATAACACCATCTACTCCTTCTTTATAAATGTGTGGGTCATCCCAGAAGTAATGTCTTAAAGCATAAAAGAACTTCTTCTTTTGCTCGTATGTGAAGCTAGGTGGTATAAATTTAGCAACAATGTAATTAGCATAATCAGCATACCATGGAGCAGTATGAGAAGCATTAATGACCACCAATTGTTCATCAGGAAACTATCATCAATAGGTAGTGGGTCATCAAGAACACTCTCTAACCTAGACAAGTTGTCTGCAATAGGGTTCTCAGCTCCCTTTCTATCAGTAATATGCAAATCAAATTCTTGGAGCAAGAGGACCCATCTAGTAAGTCTAGGATTAGCATCTTTCTTTTCCATAAGATATTTAATAGCAGCCTGATCAGTGTGAATAGTACCTTTAGAGTCAACAATATAAGGTCTGAACTTATCACATGCAAATACAACTTCTAAGAATTCTTTTTCAGTGGTAGCATAATTTCTCTGGGCAGTATCAAGAGTTTTACTAGCATACTGGATAACATTTAATTTCTTATCAACTCTTTGCCCTAGAACAGCACCTACAGCATAATCGCTAGCATCACACATAATTTCAAAGGGTAAATTCCAATCAGGTGACTGAACAATAGGTGCAGTGATCAAAGCTTTCTTAAGTATTTCAAATGCTTGTACACAATCATCATCAAAGACGAAATGAATATATTTTTGCAATAAATTAGTCAGAGGCCTAGAGATTTTAGAAAAGTCCTTAATGAACCTCCTATAAAAACCGGCATGGCCAAGGAAACTTCTTATACCTTTAATGTCCTTGGGACATGGCATCTTTTCAATAGCATCAACTTTAGCTTTATCAACTTCAATACCTCTTTCAGAAATTTTATGCCCCAAGACAATGCCTTCATTAACCATAAAGTGGCACTTTTCCCAATTCAAGACGAGACTAGTGTCTTCACATCTCTGCAAAACTCGATCAAGGTTGCTCAAGCAATCATCAAAAGAGGATCCATAAATGGAGAAGTCATCCATGAATACCTCACAAATCTTTTCACAAAAGTCAGAGAATATAGCCATCATGCATCTTTGAAAGGTAGCAGGTGCATTACATAAACCAAAAGGCATACGTCTATAAGCAAAGGTACCGAAAGGGCAAGTAAAAGTAGTTTTTGATTGATCCTCCGCTGACACAGGTATTTGAGAGAAACCAGAATAACCATCTAGAAAGCAGAAATGTGTATGTTTGGATAGTCTTTCTAGCATTTGATCAATAAAAGGTAAAGGGTAATGATCTTTCTTAGTAGCTTTATTTAATTTACAGAAATCAATTACCATCCTATAACCTGTAATAATTCTTTGCGGAATCAATTCATCTTTATCATTAGGAACAACAGTAATACCTCCCTTTTTAGGAACACAATGGACAGAACTTACCCAATCACTATCAGCAACGGTATAAATTATACCTGCCTCAAGGAGTTTTAGTATCTCCTTTCTTACCACTTCTTTCATCTTTGGGTTCAACCGTCGTTGATGATCTCTAACTGGTTTGGAACCTTCGTCCAATTTAATTTTGTGTTGGCATAGAGTGGGACTAGTGCCCTTAAGATCATCCAGAGTATATCCAATAGCAGCACGGTGCTTCTTTAGAGTTTTCAATAATGTTTCCTCTTCTTGCTCTGAAAGGTTAGCACTAATAATAACAGGATATATCTTCTTTTCATCAAGATAAGCATATTTAAGATTATCAGGTAAAGGTTTGAGCTCAAACACGGGATCACCCTTGGGTGGAGGAGGATCCCCTAGGATTTCAACAGGAAGTTGTGTTTCAGAATAGCAACCCGTTTAAGGAATAATTCATCTATCTCCCTTCTTTCATCCATAAACATATCATTTTCATGGTCTAGCAAATATTGTTCTAACGGATCAGTAGGAGGCACGGCGATAGAAGCAAGACCAATAATTTCATCCTTGCTAGGCAATTCTTTATCAAGGGGTTGTCTACGAAATTTAGCAAAATTAAACTCATGTTTCATATCCCCCAAGCCAATTGTAACAACATCCTTTTCACAATCAATCTTAGCATTAACAGTATTCAAGAAGGGTCTACCAAATATAATGGGACAAAAGCTATCTTGTGGGCAACCAAGAACAAGAAAATCAGCAGGATATTTAACTTTCCCACACAAGACTTCGACATCTCTAACAATCCCAAATGGTGTGATAGTATCTCTATTGGCAAGCTTAATTGTAACATCAATATCTTCTATTTCAGCGGGTGTAATATCATGCATAATTTCTTTGTATAAGGAAATAGGGATTGCGCTAGCACTAGCACCCATATCACATAAGCCATGATAACAATGATCTCCTATTTTAACAGAAATAACAGGCATGCCTACAACAGGTCTATGTATCTTAGCATCGGGTTTAGCGATATTAGCAGCTTCCTCACAGAAGTAAATAACATGCACATCTATATTATCAACCAAGAGATCTTTAACCATAGCAATACTAGGTTCAACTTTAATTTGCTCAGGAGGTGTATATGTTCTAGTATTACTCTTACGAACCACAGTTGAAGCTTTAGCATGATCCTTTATCCTAACAGGAAAAGGTGGTTTCTCAACATAAGTAGTAGGAACAATAGGATCATTATAAGTGATAGTCTTTTCTTCAACTGTAATAGGTGCAACTACTTTTACTTCAGTGGGAGGATTATATTTAAACCACTTCTCCTTAGGGAGATCAACGTGAGTAGCAAAAGATTCACAGAAAGAAGCTACTATCTCAGAGTCAAGTCCATATTTAGCGCTAAATCCACGAAAAGCATCGGTATCCATAAAAGATTTAACACAATCAAACTTAGGTGTCATACCTGACTCCTTACCATCGTCGGAACCCCAATCTTCAGAGTTGCGTTTAATTCTTTCCAATAAATCCCACTTGAATTCAGTAGTCTTCAGCATATAAGAACCAGCACAGGAAGTATCGAGCATGGTGCGATCATTGAGAGAAACACGAGCATAAAAGTTTTGAATAATCATTTCTCTTGAGAGCTCATGATTGGGGAATGAATATAACATTGACTTAAGCCTCCCCCAAGCTTGAGAGATGCTTTCTCCTTCGCGAGGCCAAAAATTATATATGTAATTACGATCACGATAAACAAGATGCATAGGATAGAACTTTTGGTGAAATTCCATCTTCAATCGTTTATAGTTCCAAGATCCCGTATCATCACATAGCCTATACCATGTCAATGCGTCTCCCTTCAAAGATAAAGGAAAGACCTTCCTCTTCACAACATCATCGGGAATACCTACAAGCTTAAATAATCGACAAACTTCATCCACATAGATAAGGTGTAAATCGGGATGCAATGTTCCATCTCCTACAAAGGGATTAGCTAGCAGTTTCTCTATCATACCTGAAGGAATCTCAAAGTAAACATTTTTAGTAGGTTCAGTAGGTTGAGGAGCAACTCTTTGCTCTACTGGTCGGGGCAAAGATGCCCCGAACATGCCCCTCAAAGGATTAGTTTCCATAGTAACAAGTGACAGAAAATTTCAGCACACTACAAAAATGTTTCCTTACCAAGTTCCACTCACCAAAGGCACTTCACTCCCTTGAAATGGCGCCAGAAAAGAGTCTTGATGACCCACAAGTAGAGGGGATCTATCATAGTCCTTTCGATAAGTAAGAGTGTCGAACCCAACGAGGAGCAGAAGGAAATGACTAGCGGTTTTCAGTAAGGTATTCTCTGCAAGCACTGAAATTGTAGGTAACAGATAGTTTTGTGATAAGTTAATTTGTAATGGGTAACAAGCAATGAAAGTAAATAAGGTGCAGCAAGGTGGCCCAATCCTTTTTGTAGCAAAGGACAAGCCTGGACAATTTCTTATAATGAGAAAAGCGCTCCCGAGGACACATGGGAATTATCGTCAAGCTAGTTTTCATCACGCTCATATGATTCGCGTTCATTACTTTGATAATTTGATATGTGGGTGGACCAGTGCTTGGGTACTGCCCTTACTTGGACAAGCATCCCACTTATGATTAACCCCTATTGCAAGCATACGCAACTACAAAAGAAGTATTAAGGTAAACCTAACCATAGCATGAAACTAGTGGATCCAAATCAGCCCCTTACGAAGCAACGGATAAACTAGGGTTTAAGCTTCTGTCACTCTAGCAACCCATCATCTACTTATTGTTTCCCAATGCCTTCCTCTAGGCCCAAATAATGGTGAAGTGTCATGTAGTCGATGTTCACATGACACCACTAGAGGAGTGACAACATACATCTCATCAAAATATCGAACGAATACCAAATGCACATGACTACTAATAGCAAGACTTCACCCATGTCCTCAGGAACAAACCTAACTACTCACAAAGCATATTCATGTTCATGATCAGAGGAGTATTAATATGCATTAAGGATCTGAACATATAATCTTCCACCGAGTAAACCAATTAGCATCACCTACAAGGAGTAATCAACACTACTAGCAACCCACAGGTACCAATTTGTGGTTTTGATACAAGATTAGATACAAGAGATGAACTAGTGTTTTGAGAGGAGATGGTGTTGGTGAAGATGTTGATGGAGATTGACCCCCTCGCGTTGAGAGGATCGTTGGTGATGATTTCCCCCTCCCAGAGGGAAGTTTACCCGGCAGAACAGCTCCGCCGGAGCCCTAGATTGGTTCCTCCAAGGTTCCGCCTCGTGGCGGCGTAATTTCGTCCCGTAAGCTTGCTTATGATTTTTTCCAGGGTAAGAGACTTCATATAGCAGAAGATGGGCACCGGAGGGCCAACAGGGGGCCCACAAGACAGGGGGCGCGCCTAGTAGGGGGGCGCCCCCCCACCCTCTTGGCCAGGGTGTGGGACCCCTCTGGTACTTTCTTTGCTCAATAATTCTTATTAATTCCAAAAATGACCTCCGTGGAGTTTTAGGATTTTTGGAGCTGTGCACAATAGGTTTCCAATATTTGCTCCTTTTCCAGCCAGAATCCCAGCTGCCGGCATTCTCCCTCTTCATGATAAACCTTGTATAATAAGAGAGAATAGCCATAAGTATTGTGACATAACATGAAATAACAACCCATAATGCAATAAATATCGATATAAAAGCATGATGCAAAATGGACGTATCACTTGCGCTCCCTCTTGGGGATATGTGTAGTGTATATCATGTTTGCCGTTTTTAATTTGGGGGGAAACTTATTCTGTCCCCCTGTGTTCGGTGTCCGGGGCTCCTCCTCATCGTCCTTGCTTTGCGACCCCTTCTCCTTATTCTCAGCATTTAACTTGCTGGCTTGTTTAAAGGCCCAACACTCTCTGTTGGTATGATTGGCTTGTTTATCAGGAGTGCCGTAGATTTGACATGGATGATCGAGTACGCAGTCCAAACTGGACGGGTCCGAATTGTTTCTTTTATATGGCTTCTTCCGCTGACCAGACTTAGAGCCACTAAATCCGGCGTTGACCAACATGTCTTCGGAATTGTCACCGTTGTTTCAACGCTTGTGTCTGTTGCGTCGGGGCTTGCCGTTGTTGTTTCTCGCTTCAAAAGTGTCAGGTTTGCTTGCGTTGTTATTGCTACGGGCTAGCCAGCTATCCTCGCCCGTGCAAAAGCGGGTCATAAGCGTCGTAAGGGCTGCCATGGACTTCGGCTTTTCTTGGCCGAGGTGTCGGGTGAGCCATTCATCATGGATGCTATGTTTAAAGGCTGCTGGGGCTTCGACATCCGGACAGTCGATGATCTTGTTCTTTTTAGTTAAGAACCTAGTCCAGAATTTCCTGGCTGACTCTCCGGGCTGTTGAACTATGTGACTTAAGTCATCGGCATCCGGAGGCCGGACATATGTACCTTGGAAGTTGTCAAGGAAGGC
Organism: Triticum aestivum; assembly: GCF_018294505.1. NCBI lineage: Eukaryota > Viridiplantae > Streptophyta > Magnoliopsida > Poales > Poaceae > Triticum > Triticum aestivum. The sequence continues at coordinate 307,042,200 of NC_057795.1, read as the reverse complement.
ATCTTCCAAGTCTTCCTAGCTGCCAATGGAGTTTTCAGGCAGATTGTTCAACCAGTGCCGAGCTGGTCCTTTGAGTTTTAGTGGGAGGTATTTGATGGCATGAAGATCATCACCGAGGGCCATATGAATATGGAGAAGGAAATCCTCAATCCACACTACAGGGTCTGTTGTCCCCTCATATGATTCGATGTTCACGGGCTTAAACCCTTCCAGGAATTCATGTTCCATTACTTCATCAGTGAAGCAAAGGGGGTGTGCAGCGCTGATACGTCTCCAGCGTATCTATAATTTTTGATTGTTCCATGCTATTAAATTACCCGTTTTGGATGTTTATGGGCTTTACTTTACACATTTATATCATTTTTGGTTCTGACCTACTAACCAGATGCCCAGCCCGTATTGTTGTTTTTTTGCCTATTTTAGTGTTTCGAAGAAAAGGAATATCAAATGGAGTCCAAACGAAATGAAACCTTCGGGAGCGTGATTTTTGGAACAAACGTGATCCAGAGGACTTGAAGTGGAAGTCAAGAAACAAACCAGGCGGCCATGAGGGTCGAGGGCGCCCCCCCTACTAGGCGTGCCCCCTATCTCATGGGCCCCTCGGGAGTCCACCGACCTACTTCTTCCTCCTATATATACCCATGTACCCCGAAAACATCAAAGGCGACCACAAAAAACTATTTCCACCGTCATAACCTTCTGTATCCGCGAGATCCCATCTTGGAGCCTTCGTCGGCGCTCCGCCAGAGGGGGAATCGACCATGGAGGGCTTCTAAATCAACACCATAGCCTCTCCGATGAGTGCCCACAGACCTTCGGGTCCATAGTTATTAGCTAGATGGCTTATTCTTTCTCTTTGAATCTCAATACCATGTTCTCCTCGATCTTCTTGGAGATCTATTCGATGTAACTCTTTTTGTGGTGTGTTAGTCAAGATCCGATGAATTGTGGGTTTATGATCAAGTTTATCTATGAGAAATATTTGAATCTCCTCTGAATTCTTTTATCTGTGATTAAGTTATCTTTGCAAGTCTCTTTGAATTATTAGTTTGGTTTGGCCTACTAGATTGATCTTTCTTGCAATGGGAGAAGTGCTTAGCTTTGGGTTCAATCTTGCGGTGTCCTTTCCTAGTGACAGCAGGGGTAGCAAGGCACATATTGTATTGTTGCCATCGAGGATAAAAAGATTGGGTTTATATCATATTGCATGAGTTTATCCCTCTACATCATGTCATCTTTCTTAATGCGTTACTTTGTTCTTTATGAACTTAATACTCTAGATGCATGCTGGATAGCGGTCGATGTGTGGAGTTATAGTAGTAGATGCAGGCAGGAGTCGGTCTACTTGTCACGGACGTGATGCCTATATACATGATCATGCCTAGATAATCTCATAATTATTCGCTTTTCTATCATTTGCTGGACAGTAATTTGTTCACCCACTGTAATACTTATGCTATCTTGAGAGAAGCCACTAGTGAAACCTATGGCCCCCGGGTCTATCTTTTATCATATAAGCTTTCAATCTACTTTTTTTGCATCTTTGCTTTTCCTATCTATATCATAAAATACCAAAAATATATTTATCTTATCATATTATCTCTATCAGATCTCACTTTCGCAAGTGGCCTTGAAGGGATTGACAATCCCTTTATTGTGTTGGTTGCGAGTTCTTGTTTGTTTGTGTAGGTGCGTGGGACTTTTGAGGAGCCTCCTACTGGATTGATACCTTGGTTCTCAAAAACTGAGGGAAATACTTATGCTACTATTGTTGCATCACCCTTTCCTCTTCAAGGAAAACCAACACAAGCTCAAGACATAGCAAGAAGGATTTCTGGTGCCGTTGCCGGGGAGGTCTTCGCTCAAGTCAAGAGATACCAAGTACCCATCACAAACTCATCTCCCTCGCACTTACATTATTTTCCATTTGCCTCTCGTTTTCCTCTCCCCACTTCACCATTGCCGTTTTATTCGCCCTCTCTTTCCTAATCTCCTCTCTCTTTTCCATTTGCCTTCCCGTTGCAATGGCCGAATCAAAAAGAACTAAGGGTCCTTTCCAGGGTTCTAGTATCGTGGATAGCCCCTCTATCCTCTCTAAGCTCATAAATAATGATGCTATGGAAAGACCCACCAGGGTCAGCAATGAGAGCTTAAATAATTTTGATGAAGATGACCCCGGAATTTTTCGCTATTTGCTTGATGAGTCTTTAAAAGATGCTTGGGATAGGCTATCAAGGATTCGGGCTAGCTATTTGCCACGATATCAAATTGAAGTTTACCTAAAAAGTTTCTATGTTAGCTTACCCGCTTCTTTCAAGCAAGTTCTAGATTCTATTTTTGAAGAAGGTTTTCTTAAGGGGGATGCTATAGATACCTATGGAAAAATGTAAACTATATTTGGGCACCCTATGAATGATAAGGTTGAATCTACCACTCTCTAATGCTTTTATCAAAATGAAATTATCAAAGAGATGAAGGCTAGCTTAGATGCAAATTTCCGTAACGTGCTTAATCTTACTTCATCCATTAATGGCAATGTGATTTCCCTAAATAGAAGAATGAATGTCATAGAAAGGAAATCCTCTTTTCCTTTCCAAGTGCCCAAGATGGCACGACTTAGATCTATCCTCGCTTTTATGCCTAGTTAGGGGTGTTAAACGATAGCGCTAGTTGGGAGGCAACCCAATTTTATTTGTGTTCTTTGTTTTTGCTTATGTTTAGTAGTAAATTTTGCTTCTACCTTCTATTTAGATGTGTTTTTATGTTTTAATTAGTGTTTGTGCCAAGTAGAACCTATAGGATAACCTATGGTGATAGTTAATTTGATTCTGCTGAAAAACAGAAACTTTGTGCGCACGAAATTAGTTTTTTTAATTCACAGAAATGTGATTTTACGTTGATTCTTTTTTCTGTAGATCAATAGACAAATTTCCCCCGACTTCCTATTTTGGTAGGATTTTTAGAGTTCGATAAGTATTCGATAGTTACAGATTGCTACAGACTGTTCTGTTTTTGACAGATTCTGCCTTTCGTGTGTTGTTTGCTTATTTTGATGCATCTATGGCTAGTATGTAAGGGTATGAACCATAGAGAACTTGGAATACAGTAGGATTAACACCAATATATATAAATAATGAGTTCATTATGGTACTGTCACGCCCAATATGCGACCCTATCCAAAAGGAACTCAAAGGTCCCACCAAGGATAGACCCGCATATTGGAACGCTTTTGCAAGGTGGATATCATTACATCAAGATTACATAATAGATAGGGATACATACAAAAGACATACAAAGCCACACGAATACAACATCACATCATACATAAGATCAACATCCGACTATGGATGAAACACAAACAGAAGCTCAAACTACATCCACCCTGCTAGCCCAGGCTGCCGACCTGGAACCTATCCCTTGATCGAAGAAGAAGCAGAAGAAGAACTCCAAAACAAGCAAGCATCACTCTCGCGTCATGATCAGCACAATCTGTACCTGCAACTGTTGTTGTAGTCATCTGTGAGCCACGAGGACTCAGCAATCCCATTACCATGGGTATCAAGACTAGCAAAGCTTGATGGGAAATGAAGGGGTAAATGGTGAGGTTGCAGCAGCGACTAAGCATGATATGGTGGCTAACATACGCAAATAAGAGCGAGAAGAGAAGCAAAGGAACGGTCGTCAGCTAGTAATGATCAAGAGGTGATCCTGAACTCCTACTTACGTCAATCATAACCCAGAAACCGTGTTCACTTCCCGGACTCCGCCGAGAAGAGACCATCACGGCTACACATGCGGGTGATGCGTTTTAACTCGGATCTGGTGTCAAGTTATCTACAACCGGACATTAACAAATTCCCATCTGCCTATAACCGCAGGCACGGCTTTCGAAAGATTATACCATGCAGGGGTGTCCCAACTTAGCCCATGATAAGCTCTCGCGATCAACGAAGGATAAACCTTCTCCCAGGAAGACCCGATCAGTCTCGGAATCCCGGTTTACAAGACATTTCGACAATGGTAAAACAAGACCAGCAAAGCCGCCCGATGCGCCGACAATCCCGATAGGAGCTGCGTATATCTCGTTCTCAGGGCAACACCGGATGAGACTAGCTACGAGTAAAACCAACCCTCAAGTTGCCCCGAGGTGGCCCCGCAGGCAGCTCAGTTCGGACCAACACTTAGACAAGCACTGGCCCGGGGGGGCTAAAATAAAGATGACCCTCGAGAGAGCGACTCCCAAGGGAAAAGTATAGGTGGTGGTGAGGCAAATGGTAAAACCAAGGTTGGGCCTTGCTGGAGGAGTTTTATTCAAAGCGAACTGTCAAGGGGGTCCCATAAATCACCCGACCGCGTAAGGAATGCAAAATCCGGGAACATAACACCAGTATGACGGAAACTAAGGCGGCAAAAGTGGAACAAAACAGCAGGCATAAGGCCGAGTCTTCCACCCTTTACCAAGTATATAGATGCATTAATAATATAAGAGATATTGTGATATCCCAACCAAAAATCCTGTCCACCATGGAGAAATCTTCAACTTCACCTGCAACTAGCAACGCTATAAGAGGGGCTGAGCAAAGCGATAACATAGCCAAGCAACGGTTTGCTAGGAAGGGTGTCAAAGGTTAGAGGTTCATGGCAATTTGGGAGGCTTGAAGAGCAAATGATAGGTAACGCAGCATAGCGATAGAACGAAGCAACTAGCATAGCAATGATAGTAGTGAGATCCAGGGTAGCGGTCATCTTGCCTGAAATCCCGCTAGGAAGAAGAACGAGTCCATGAAGAAGATGAAGCCACGAAGACGAACCAAGCGTAGACGAACGAATCCTCACGATCGCAACGAAACGGGAACTATCGAGAAGAAGCACACAACATGGTAAACACACCACACTTGAACAATACATGATGCACAACAAGCATGATGCATGACAAGGCTACATGAAGCTACTCATGGCAACAGATGATGCAAACAAGAACAACACATCAAGGCAAGTTTAAATGAGGCCGGGAACAGCATATAACAATTCCGGTAAGTCCTCATATGCAAATTTCGAAATGGGTCCAGATCTGAATAAACCTTATGTTCAAGTTGTTAAACAACAAGTTAAGATGCACCACGAGGATCTACACGAAATTCTAGTCAAGTTACATATAAAGTTCATTTAGTTCGGAGCTACGGCCTAGAAGATATGAGCAAAACAAGTTCAACATGGCATTGATGCAAAATGCATACAAACATCAAACAAACACCTCAAAACAAGAATGCAACATGATAATATAAAACTACATGCAATTCTAAGCAAGTTTCATATAGAGCACACTCAAAACGGAGCAACGGTTCAACACACACACACACTATACGTGTCATAGCAACAATCTGTCCAAAACAGCGACTAGGCATCTTGCAAGCATCAAAACAATAAGCTACAGCACCCCAACATAAGAACAAAAGGCATGGGCATGAAGTACAGGTAAAGCATAACAAAACATGAACACTGAGCTATCTCCAGAAATCACTAGAACATGCTCAAAATAATATGGTAAGATTGCAAATAATAACAATTTCAGACTTATCAGGAAATAACATCAGGTTGCAATGTTTAGAGCTACCAAACAACATGTTACAGGAACTTAACATGGCAAAAAAGGCATGTCATGAATCTACTAATTGCATAGAACAAAAGACCCTTACTGATCATGAGCCAAAAGGGCACCAGAAAATATGATGGCACCCATGTAAACATGGCAAATAATATGACAGATTCAAACATGGCAGGAACAACAATAAGTAGGCATGTTGGTGAGCTTGGACCACTCACCATAGAGCAATACATGGCATGACAAGGCAACCAACAGTAAGAATACATGTTTATTAAGCTCAGCATGGTAAGAGCAAGGTCATAGGGTGCATGGATCACTATAAAAGCACATGGTCAAAACTGAACTTAATGTTAACAGGCTGACAGCAACATTATTTAGCAACTTTGGAGCAAGATTACAACAAGCTACAGTAGGCTATAAATTTAACCAGGGGCATGAATGGATAAAGCATAACATGTATAACAACACATCCTTAGTGAACTTCTTCAGATTATGCATGGAATGACTTGTGGAAGCAGGTTTACGTAGCATCAAAATATAACAGAAACTGTCAGGAAAACAGCAACAGCAAGTACCATACTTAACAAGCTCGATGCACTCATCACACAACTCACAAAAGTACATGGATAGCACCTCTGGAAAGATGGCATGGCATAGATCAAGACACATGTAGACATCAACCTCATAGGATGCACACATCAAACATGGAAAAAATGACAAATGAGCAAGTTATAACAGTTTCAGCAGGTTAACAGCAACATGCACTCTTCAAACAGCATTTCGGGCATCAAGATGAGCTCAAATGGAAATGATGCAATGGTATGAAATGAAGCACTCGTTGAGGTGAACAATTTGACATATTACACGCATGAAACGGATCTACAGATGCGGAGTTACAATGCGATGAACATGACATGATAATGTCAAAAATCTGGGACTTGGAGAGATTTGGACCTCGGGGGGGGGGGGAGTCAACGCGGCCGCGGATCTCGCTGGAGAGCTTGCCGGAGTTGATGGGGACGATACCGGGGAGGCGGATCCGGCCGGATCCCGGCGAGGGGAGGCGGAGGAGGTGACGGGGACCTGCGGGGCGGCGGCCGACGGAGCCGTGGCCGGCGCGGCGAAGCCGCGGGCTGGGCGGTGGCGCGACGGGGCCGGCCGGGAGGAGCGACGCCGGGGCATCTCGGGAGTCCGGGAGGAGGAGCGGAGGGGCGGCGCGGCGGCGCCGGTCGGGGCGGCCGGGCGCAGGGCGCGGGGCCGAGGCGAGGCGGCGGAGGGCGGTGCCGGCGGCGGGCATCGGCGCGGGCCAGCCGGGCGGCGGCGGGCGGCGGCGCGGGCCCCACGGGCTGGATCTGGGCCGCGCGGGCCCTGGCGGCGGAGACGGCGGCGGGAGCGACGTGGCGAGGTGGGATTGGCCGGGGGCGACGGGCGGACATGTCCGGTCACGACCGGACGTGTCCGGTGGCGGCGGGGAGGATTTTGCTAGGGTTTGATCCGCGAAAATGGACGAGGAGCACATATTTATAGGTAGAGGGAGCTAGAAGAGTCCAAATGAGGAGCAGTTTTCGGCCACGCGATCGTGATCGAACGACCGAGAGCATGGAGGGGAGTTAGATGGGTTTTGGGCCACTTTGGAAGGGGTGTTGGGCTGCGCACAAAAGAGGCTTTTGCGGTTACCCGGTTAACTGTTGGAGTATCAAACGAGCTCCAAATGGCACGAAACTTGACAGGTGGTCTATCGGTGCTATACCAAGGCCGCTTGATAAACCTCGGTCCATTCCGAGAAAGTTTAACACCCGCTCACAACAAGAGACAAAAGGGGAAAGCCGGATGACATAGGAGTGCCGGATTGCAAAACGGACAACGGGGAAAATGCTCGGATGCATGAGACGAACACGTATGCAAAATGAAATGCACATGATGACATGATATGAAATGCAGATGATGACATGGCAAAGTGCAACACGCAAGCAAATGACATGGCAACGACGGCAAATAACTGGCATACACCTGGCGCAACGAATCCGGGGCGTTACAACACTCCTCCACTAACAAGAGATCTCGCCCCGAGATCTTAGGACTGAGACGGAAGGGAAAAAGGGATGAGGTGAAACAAGAACTCAAGAGAAGAAGCAAAGAATCGAGAGCACTCGAGAAGAAGAGAGGAACGACGAGAATGACGAGAATCGCAAACTCACGGAATCAGATAGACTATGAAATCTCTCTTGTTAGAACGAGATAAGAACGAATAAGACTGAAAGGATTTAGACGGCACTCCGGCTGAACATGGAAGAATAGAACACGAGCTTGAGAGGACGGAATGATACTTGATGAAGACATGACACAAAACCTCCAGAAAGGATTGAAAAAGTTGAATGAAAAGAACGGATAAGAATATGACAACTTGTGCCACGAATGAAATTGAAAGCATCTTTAGAAGGAAGGTTTAAATGGAGTTGTTGAGAAAATCAACAATGAAAAGAATAAGCTTGTTGTGGACTTATGGGCAAACATCTCAAAATTTTGAGGTGACAACCGACCACAAACGGAAATGGTTGGATAACTGAGAAGAACGAAGAAAAGCAAAACTCCACTTCAAAGGAATATGGAGAATTAATTGCACTTCGAGACTCGAGAAGAAAGATACTAGAACTCCTTGAACAAGAATCTTGATGAACACTTGAAAGAAATAATAGATCATGAAGAACCACCATGAAGAACTCCGGTGATAAAAGGATTGTGAGATAGAAATGAAGGATGTAAAAATAAGATGAGCCTTGAGATGATTTAGATGGAGGTTCCGACGAGATGGCCGAGGAAAATTGAACTCCGGAAAAGAAAAGATGAAAACACTTGGAACTAGAATTTATTCCCCAAGAACAAACTCCGAAAGAAAGGATTACTCACTTGGATATTTGTTGTATGCTTATCCTTCGTCAAATTAAATTGATGACAAGCAATGGATTTTGCATATTACTTATTCTTCTTGAAAAAAGAATTGAGAAGTGACATGTCGCAAACTTGAGAAGGTCTTCATGAATCACCGGTAGGTTGAAAAGAACGAATGGATTAATATGATAAACAAGTAAAAGAATCTTGAACGAACCACCGTTAGAATTCGGAAATGACTGAGGAAAGAGAATGAATCACCGGGAAGAATTAGAAGAACCAATATGCTAGAGGGGATTTAGATGCAAAAGAACAAAGAGATCATGAGTTGATTAAAGAACACTTGAACGAAGCACCGGGATAATTAGAGAACGGTAACTGGAATGATGGCCTCCGGTGAAAAGAAACAGTAATCAACTCCTGAAATACTCCGGATGGTAAGAAAGAATATCTGACAAACGGAATAATACGAGAGGATAACATGAAGCTAGAACCACAAAACTCCGGGAGAACAGACAAGATTTAGAGGAAAAACTCTTCTTTGATCTTCAACTGACGACGAGAAAAGCCACCAAAATTACTGAGATACTCCGGGAGAATGAAAGGCGAAGAGGTTGAGCCAACAATGAAAATGATTTGAAATCGATCTTGGGAAGGCATCTAACTGATGAAATCCATTCTTACGTCACACTTGAAAAGAATTGAGAATAACTCCGGGGGAATTAGAAGAGTCAGGTAAGATCCTGGGAAAAGACCTGTGGGTTAGGGCCCACTGAAGAGATAACACCGTTGAAAAGGATTGTTGAGCAGATAGATGATGCACCAGAACAATTGAAATATTTGAATGAGGTGACAACCTCGAATTAATTAGAACACAGACGAATCTCCTGAGATGTCTTGAGCACTCCGGAAGGATAAACTGGCGAGAGACGAACGATCAGGGAGAACATTTCGAAGGAAAAGAATATGATCACACCGAACACTTGAATTGAAATCCACCGGAAAAGAAAAAGAGATGAAGAATGACGAACGACACGAGAATTCACCGGTTGAAATGATTGACAAAAGACTGAAGAGGCTCCACACGAATGAAATAGCTTCTCGAATAGATGCTCAGACTCCGGGAAGAAAAGGGGTGGGAGGGTGGGAAAAACACAGGAAACTGGAAGGTAGAACCGATGAATATCTTGAAGAGAAAAACACAGGTTGAAATCATTGAGGAAAGAAAGCAAAGACTTCGCACGAGTAGGATGGATACTCGATTAGGGACTCCGGATTTGAGAAGAAGAAGGGAGGGCGGGTGGGAAAAGAAAACAACTGAGGATTGAACTCAAAGATGAAGAGGCTCGAGTCAACTTGACGAGAGATGCACCGGATCAAAAGAGCTGAGGAACAACGATCGGAAAACCAACTGCGTGATCCTAAAGAAAATTTGAAAGGGAAGAGGAGTAGTTTAAAACACCTACGTCAAGATTCCTTACCAGAGCGACGAAGGGGGCTGAGGAGTAAAAAGAATTCCTACTCTCCGATATAACTAGACTCCGAAATCAGTTTTCTTCTAGACTCAACAACGGCCAAACTACACGATCAATCAAGGGGGGCTCCTAAGGTCGGTCGAGGCTCTGATTCCAACTTGTCACGCCCAATATGCGACCCTATCCAAAAGGAACTCAAAGGTCCCACCAAGGATAGACCCGCATATTGGAACGCTTTTGCCAGGTGGATATCATTACATCAACATTACATAATAGATAGGGATACATACAAAAGACATACAAAGCCACACGAATACAACATCACATCATACATAAGATCAATATCCGACTACGGATGAAACACAAACAGAAGCTCAAACGACATCCACCCTGCTAGCCCAGGCTGCCGACCTGGAACCTATCCCCTGAACTCCTACTTACGTCAATCATAACCCAGAAACCGTGTTCACTTCCCGGACTCCGCCGAGAAGAGACCATCACGGCTACACACGCGGTTGATGCGTTTTAATTCAGATCTGGTGTCAAGTTATCTACAACCGGACATTAACAAATTCCCATCTGCCTATAACCGTAGGCACGGCTTTCGAAAGATTATACCCTGCAGGGGTGTCCCAACTTAGCCCATGATAAGCTCTCGCGATCAACAAAGGATAAACCTTCTCCCAGGAAGACCCGATCAGTCTCGGAATCCCGGTTTACAAGACATTTTGACAATGGTAAAACAAGACCAGCAAAGCCGGCCGATGCGCCGACAATCCCGATAGGAGCTGTGCATATCTCGTTCTCAGGGCAACACCGGATGAGACTAGCTACGAGTAAAACCAACCCTCAAGTTGCCCCGAGGTGGCCCCGCAGGCAGCTCAGTTCGGACCAACACTTAGACAAGCACTGGCCTGGGGGGGCTAAAATAAAGATGACCCTCGAGAGAGCGGCTCCCAAGGGAAAAGTATAGGTGGTGGTGAGGCAAATGGTAAAACCAAGGTTGGGCCTTGCTGGAGGAGTTTTATTCAAAGCGAACTGTCAAGGGGGTCCCATAAATCACCCGACCGCGTAAGGAACGCAAAATCCGGGAACATAACACCGGTATGACGCAAACTAAGGCGGCAAGAGTGGAACAAAACAGCAGGCATAAGGCCGAGTCTTCCACCCTTTACCAAGTATATAGATGCATTAATAATATAAGAGATATTGTGATATCCCAACCAAAAATCCTGTCCACCATGGAGAAATCTTCAACTTCACCTGCAACTAGCAACGCTATAAGAGGGGCTGAGCAATGCGGTAACATAGCCAAGCAACGGTTTGCTAGGAAGGGTGTCAAAGGTTAGAGGTTCATGGCAATTTGGGAGGCTTGAAGAGCAAATGATAGGTAACGCAGCATAGCGATAGAACGAAGCAACTAGCATAGCAATGATAGTAGTGAGATCCAGGGTAGCGGTCATCTTGCCTGAAATCCCGCTAGGAAGAAGAACGAGTCCATGAAGAAGATGAAGCCACGAAGACAAACCAAGCGTAGACGAACGAATCCTCACGATCGCAACGAAACGGGAGCTATCGAGAAGAAGCACACAACATGGTAAACACACCACACATGAACAAGACATGATGCACAACAAGCATGATGCATGACAAGGCTACATGAAGCTACTCATGGCAAGAGATGATGCAAACAAGAACAACACATCAAGGCAAGTTTAAATGAGGCCGGGAACAGCATATAACAATTCCGGTAAGTCCTCATATGCAAATTTAGAAATGGGTCCAGATCTGAATAAACCTTATGTTCAAGTTGTTAAACAGCAAGTTAAGATGCACCACGAGGATCTACACGAAATTCTAGTCAAGTTACATATAAAGTTCATTTAGTTCGGAGCTACGGCCTAGAAGATATGAGCAAAACAAGTTCAACATGGCATTGATGCAAAATGCATACAAACATCAAGCAAACACCTCAAAACAAGAATGCAAGATGATAATATGAAACTACATGCAATTCTAAGCAAGTTTCATATAGAGCACACCCAAAACGGAGCAACGGTTCAACACACACACACACTATACGTGTCATAGCAACAATCTGTCCAAAACAGCGACTAGGCATCTTGCAAGCATCAAAATAATAAGCTACAGCACCCCAACATAAGAACAAAAGGCATGGGAATGAAGTACAGGTAAAGCATAACAAAACATGAACACTGAGCTATCTCCAGAAATCACTAGAACATGCTCAAAATGACATGGTAAGATTGCAAATAATAACAGTTTCAGACTTATCAGGAAATAACATCAGGTTGCAATGTTTAGAGCTACCAAACAACATATTACAAGAACTTAACATGGCAAACAAAGGCATGGCATGAATCTACTAATTGCATAGAACAAAAGACCCTTACTGATCATGAGCCAAAAGGGCACAGAAAATATGATGGCACCCATGTAAACATGGCAAATAATATGACAGATTCAAACATGGCAGGAACAACAATAAGTAGGCATGTTGGTGAGCTTGGACCACTCACCACAGATCAATACATGGCATGACAAGGCAACCAACAGTAAGAATACATGTTTATGAAGCTAAGCATGGAAAGAACAAGGTCATAGGGTGCATGGATCACTATAAAAGCACATGGTCAAAACTGAACTTAATGTTAACAGGCTGACAACAACATTATTTAGCAACTTTGGAGCAAGATTACAACAAGCTACAGTAGGCTATAAATGCAACCAGGGGCATGAATGGATAGAGCATGACATGTATAACAACACATCCTTGGTGAACATATTCAGATTATTCATGGATTGACTTGTGGAAGCAGGTTTACATAGCATCAAAACATAACAGAAACGGTCAGGAAAACAGCAATAGTAAGTACCATACTTAACAAGCTCGATGCACTCAGCACACAACTCACAAAAATACATGGATAGCACCTCTGGAAAGATGGCATGGCATAGATCAAGACACATGTAGACATCAACCTCATAGGATGCACACATCAAACATGGCAAAAATGACAAATGAGCAAGTTATAACAGTTTCAGCAGGTTAACAGCAACATGCACTCTTCCAACAGCATTTCGGGCATCAAGATGAGCTCAAATGAAAATGATGCAATGGAATGAAATGAAGCACTCGTCGAGGTGAACAATTTGACATATTACACGCATGAAACGGAGCTACGGATGCAGAGTTACAATGCGATGAACATGACATGATAATGTCAAAAATCTGGGACTTGGAGAGATTTGGACCTCGGGGGGGGGGGGGGGGGGGGGGGGGAAGTCAACGTGGCCACGGATCTCGCCAAAGAGCTTGCCAGAGTTGACGGGGACGATGCCGGGGAGGCGGATCCGGGCCGGATCTTGCCGGATCCGGCCGGATCCCGGCGAGGAGATGCGGAGGAGGCGACGGGGACCTGCGGGGCGGCGGCCGACGGAGCCGTGGCCGGCGTGGCGAAGCCGCGGGCTGGGCGGCGGCGCGACGGGGCCGGCCGGGAGGAGCGGCGCCGGGCAGCTCGGGAGGCCGGGAGGAGGAGCGGAGGGGCGGCGCGGCGGCGCCGGTCAGGGCGGCCGGGCGCAGGGCGCGGGGCCGAGGCGAGGCGGCGGAGGGCGGCGGCGCGGGCCGGCCGGGCGGCGGCGGGCGGCGGCGCGGGCCCCGCGGGCCGGATCTGGGCCGCACGGGCCCTGGGCGGCGGAGACGGCGGCGGGAGCGACGTGGCGAGGTGGGATTGGCCGGGGGCGACGGGCGGACATGTCCGGTTATGGGCGGACATGTCCGGTTACGGCCGGACGTGTCCGGTGGCGGCGGGGAGGATTTTGCTAGGGTTTGATCCGCGAAAATGGACGAGGAGCACATATTTATAGGTAGAGGGAGCTAGGAGAGTCCAAATGAGGAGCGGTTTTCGGCCACGCGATCGTGATCGAACGACCGAGAGCATGGAGGGGAGTTAGATGGGTTTTGGGCCACTTTGGAAGGGGTGTTGGGCTGCACACAAAAGAGGCTTTTGCGGTTACCCAGTTAACCGTTGGAGTATCAAACGAGCTCCAAATGGCACGAAACTTGACAGGCGGTCTATCGGTGCTATACCAAGGCCGCTTGACAAACCTCGGTCCATTCCGAGAAAGTTTAACACCCGCTCACAACAAGAGACAAAAGGGGAACGCCGGATGACATAGGAGTGCCGGATTGCAAAACGGACAACGGGGAACATGCTCGGATGCATGAGACGAACACGTATGCAAAATGAAATGCACATGACGACATGATATGAAATGCAGATGATGACATGGCAAAGTGCAACACGCAAGCAAATGGCATGGCAACGACGGCGAATAACTGGCATACACCTGGCGCAACGAATCCGGGGCGTTACAGGTACCTTATGTGGTGGTTTTCTTTCTTGCACTAACAGAGCTTATGAGATTTCCTGTTGAGTTTTGTGTTGTGAAGTTTTCAAGTTTTGGGTAAAGATTTGATGGACTATGGAATAAGGAGTGGCAAGAGCCTAAGCTTGGGGATGCCCATGGCACCCCAAGATATTCAAGAATAGCCAAAAGCCTAAGCTTGGGGATGCCCTCGGAAGGCATCCCCTCTTTCGTCTTCGTTTATCGGTAACTTTACTTGGAGATATATTTTTATTCACCACATGATATGTGTTTTGCTTGAAGCGTCTTGTATGATATTAGTCTTTGACTTTTAGTTTACCACAATCATCCTTGCTTTACACACCTTTTGGGAGAAACCCACTTGATTGGAATGTATTAGAATAATCTATGTGCTTCACTTATATCTTTTGAGCTAGATAGTTTTTGCTCTAGTGCTTCACTTATATCTTTTAGAGCACGGTGGTGGCTTAATTTTGTAGAAATTATTAATCTCTCATGCTTCACATATATTATTCCGAGAGTCTCTTATAACAGCATGGTATTTTCTATGGTTATAAAATTGGTCCTAGAATGATGGGCATCCAAGTTGGGTATAATAAAAACTACCATAGAAAGTGAATTGAATGCTATGATCAATTTGACGCTTGATAATTGTTTTGAGATATTAGGATGGACGCTTGATAATTGTTTTGAGATATTAGCATGGTGATATTAGAGTCATGCTAGTTGGGTGATTATGAATTTAAAGAATACTTGTGTTGAAGTTTGTGATTCCCGTAGCATGCACGTATGGTGAGCCGCTTTGTGATGAAGTTGGAGCACAATTTTATTTATTGATTGTCTTCCTTACGAGTGGCGGTCGGGGATGAGCGGTGGTCTTTTCCTACCAATCTATCCCCCTAGGAGCATGTGCGTAGTACATTGTTTTCAATGGCTTGTAGATTTTTGCAATAAGTATATGAGTTCTTTATGACTAATGTTGAGTCCATGGATTATACACACTCTCACCCTTCCACCATTGCTAACCTCTCTTGTGCTTCACAACTTTCGCCGGTACCATACAGCCACCATATACCTTCCTCAAAACAGCCACCATACCTACCTTGAGAGTTGGTGCAAACTTCGTCGGTTCATCCAAACCCCGTGATACGATACGCTCTATCACACATAAACCTCCTTATATCTTCCTCAAAACAGCCACCATACCTACCTATTATGGCATTTCCATAGCCATTCCAAGATATATTGCCATGCAACTTTCCACCATTCCGTTTATTATGACACACATCATCATTGTCATATTGCTCTTTGCATGATCATGTAGTTGACATCGTATTTGTGGCAAAGCCACCTTCATAATTTTAATACATGTCACTCTTGATTCATTGCATATCCCGGTACACCGCCGGAGGCATTCATATAGAGTCATATCTTGTTTAAGTATTGAGTTGTAAGTAAATAAAAGTGTGATGATCTTCATTATTAGAGCATTGTCCAAGTGAGGAAAGGATGACGGAAGCAATGATTCCCTCACAAGTCGGGATGAGACTTCGGACTTTATAAAAAAATAAAAAAGAGAGAAAGGCCGAAAAAAAGAAGCCCAAAAGAAAAAAAGGAGACAAAGAAAAAAAAGAGAAAAAGAAAGAAAAAGAAAAAAATGAGAGAAAAAGAGAGAAGGGACAATGCTGCTATCCTTTTTACCACACTTGTGCTTCAAAGTAGCACCATGATCTTCATGATAGAGAGTATCCTATGTTGTCACTTACATATACTGGTGGGAATTTTTCATTATAGAACTTGGCTTGTATATTCCAATGATGGGCTTCCCCAAAATGCCCTAGGTCTTCGTGAGCAAGCGAGTTGGATGCATACCCACTTAGTTTCTTTTGTTGAGCTTTCATACATTTATAGCTCTAGTGCATCCGTTGCATGGCAATCCCTACTCACTCACATTGATATCTATTAATGGGCATCTCCATAGCCCGTTGATATGCCTAGTTGATGTGAGGCTATCTTCTCCTTTTTTGTCTTATCCACAACCACCATTCTACTCCACATATAGTGCTATGTCCATGGCTCACGCTCATGTATTGCGTGAAAGTTGAAAAAGTTTGAGATTACTAAAGTATGAAACAATTTCTTGGCTTGTCATCAGGGTTGTGCATGATTAAATACTTTGTGTGATGAACATAGAGCAACAGCCAGACTATATGATTTTGTAGGGATAACTTTCTTTAACCATGTTATTTTGAGAAGACATAATTGCTTTGATTAGTATGCCTGAAGTATTATTGTTTCTTATGTCAATATGAACTTTTATTTTGAATCATTTGGATCTAAACATTCATGCCACAATAAAGAAAATTACATTGAGAATTATGCTAGGTAGCATTCCACATCAAAAATTCTGTTTTTATCATTTACCTACTCGAGGACGAGCAGGAATTAAGCTTGGGGATGCTTGATAGTCTCCAATGTATCTATAATTTTTGATTCTTCCATGCTATTATATTACCCGTTTTGGATGTTTATGGGCTTTACTTTACACATTTATATCATTTTTGGGACTAACCTACTAACCGGAGGCCCAGCCCGTATTGCTGTTTTTTTGCCTATTTCAGTGTTTCGAAGAAAAGGAATATCAAACGGAGTCCAAACGGAATGAAACCTTTGGGAGCATGATTTTTGGAACAAATGTGATCCAGAGGACTTAGAGTGGAAGTCAAGAAACAAACGAGGCGGCCACGAGGGTCGAGGGCGCGCCCCCCTATCTCGTGGGCCCCTCAGGAGTCCACCGACCTACTTCTTCCTCCTATATATACCCATGTACCCCGAAAACATCAGAGGCGACCACGAAAAACTATTTCCACCACCGTAACCTTCTGTATCCATGAGATCCCATCTTGGAGCCTTCGCCGGCGCTTCGCTGGAGGGGGAATCAACCATGGAGGGCTTCTACATCAACACCATAGCCTCTCCGATGAGTTGTGAGTAGTTTACCATAGACCTTCGGGTCCATATTTGTTAGCTAGATGGATTCTTCTCTCTCTTTAAATCTCAATACCATGTTCTCCTCGATCTTCTTGGACATCTATTCGATGTAACTCTTTTTGCCTTGTGTTTGTCGAGATCCGATGAATTGTGGGTTTATGATCAAGTTTATCTATGAGAAATATTTGAATCTCCTCTGAATTCTTTTATCTGTCATTAAGTTATCTTTGCAAGTCTCTTCGAATTATCAGTTTGGTTTGGCCTACTAGATTGATCTTTCTTGCAATGGGAGAAGTGCTTAGCTTTGGGTTCTTGCGGTGTCATTTCCCAGTGACAGCAGAGGCAGCAAGGCACGGATTGTATTGTTGCCATCGAGGATAAAAAGATGGGGTTTATATCATACTTCATGAGTTTATCCCTCTACATCATGTCATCTTTCTTAATGCGCTACTCTGTTCTTTATGAACTTAATACTCTAGATGCATGCTGGATAGCGGTTGATGTGTGGAGTAATAGTAGTAGATGCAGGCAGGAGTCGGTCTACTTGTCACGGACGTGATGCCTATATACATGATAATGCCTAGATAATCTCATAATTATTCGCTTTTCTATCAATTGCTCGATAGTAATTTGTTCACCCACCATAATACTTATGCTATCTTGAGAGAAGCCACTAGTGAAACCTGTGGCCCCCGGGTCTATCTTTTATCATATAAGCTTTCAATCTACTTTTATTTGCATCTTTACTTTTCCTATCTATATCATAAAATACCAAAAGTATATTTATATTATCATATTATCTCTATTAGATCTCACTTTCGCAAGTGGCCTTGAAGGGATTGACAACCCCTTTATTACATTGGTTCTGAGTTCTTGTTTGTTTGTGTAGGTGCGTGGGACTTTTGAGGAGCCTCCTACTGGATTGATACCTTGGTTCTCAAAAACTGAGGGAAATACTTATGCTACTATTGCTGCATCACCCTTTCCTCTTCAAGGACAACCAATGCAAGCTCAAGACATAGCAGGCGCCTCTATACCGGGCCAAGTCGTGATGTAGCTCTGATGGAGTTCGTCTGCGGTCTTCGGTCTGGGTGTGGTTATGTTTGTCACGTCGGGCCAGATGGCCGTCATCGCGCATCGGGGCACGCCCCCGCGATCCATAGATCGATTTGGTCTGGCCTGCTCTATTTTCCAGGTCATGCCGCAGGTCATGTGTGTATCCCCGAGCTGTTGTATTTCCATTTTTCAGTGAGGTAGTGCGGGCTCGTGTTCGGCTCGAGTTGTCGCCTTGTCCCGGCCACGTGGTGGTCGGTCGGCCGTATTGTGCGCTGGTAGGACAGGCTCCCACGCCTCGTCATCGACTTGAGGTAGAAGTTTGCGCTTCGGGTAACTCTTGGTTGGGCGCTCGAGGCCGTATTCCTCGGCTGCCAGGACATCGCTCCATCTGTCATTGAGCAGATCTTAATCAGCTAGAAGTTGTTGCTGCTTCTTTTTCAGGCTCCTTGCAGTGGCTATTAGCCGGCGCTTAAAACGCTCCTATTCGACGGGCTCCTCAGGCACGATGAAGTCTTCGTCGCCGATGCTCACCTCGTCCTCGGAGAGCGGAAGGTAGTTACTTTCCTCCGAGTCTTCGTGCATGGCCTGTTCGTCAGGGCTAACTCACCCATCTTCTCGTTCGTCCTATTCGGAGGTTGGCTCAACGAGGTCTTCATTGTCTTCGGCATCATCTGGAGTATTGTTTTCCCCTGTGACGGTATTGCTGTTTTTACCACGGCGTGGCTTAGAGCAGCGTCGCTGATGCCGGCGCATTGGTTGTATCTCAGGAGGCTTGTCCTCGACTGGATTTTCATTGTTGCCGTTGTTCTCTTTGGGTGTGTCCACCATGTATACGTCATACGAGGAGGTGGCTGTCCAGCACCCTGTAAGCGGTGGTTTTTGTGGCTACTCCTCTCCGGCATCGTCGTCCATACCGTCGATGTCTTCGGAGTCGTAATCAAGCATGTCGATTAAGTCCTCGACAGTGGCTATGTAGTGGGTGGTGGGTGGGAAGCGAAATTCATCAGCTTCCAATTCAAGCCGGATATAGTTCGGCTGAGAGTCTCCTGACAAGGAGAGGGCTTTTAGTGAGTTTAGCACATCGCCTAACGGTGAGTGCCGGAAGATGTCCGCAGAGCTGAACTCAACGATCGGCGCCTGATCAAGTTCGACAGGCGCAGATGCACGCGGTTCAGAACTTATGGCCGGAGATGAATCCGAGGTTCCGATGACACAGGCCCCGCTCGATCTTGGATCTGTGTGCGGATCCAACGCTGCTGAGTCTGCGGCTTCCATGGAGGGGTTGAGCATCCCGTCCTCGGATGGCGCAATCTGCTCCGGATCTAGGGCCAGAGCGGTTATAGGTGCTATCTCCTGAGCACGACCTGATGACAGATTTAGGTCATGTTCATCGTGGTGGCAGGGAGCGGCCGTCATGGGCTCGAATCCGTTGAAGATCAAGTCTCCGCGGACATTGGCCACGTAATTCAAGCTTCCAAACCTGACCTGGTGTCTAGGGGCGTAGCTGTTGATCTTCTCTAAATGGCCAAGCGAGTTGGCCCACAGTGCGAAGCCGCCGAACACGAAGATTTGTCCGGGAGGAAAATCTCCCCCTAGACTGTGTTGTTGTAGATGATTGATGGAGCCATCACGCCTTTTGATGATGATGCAGTAGAACTCTCAATGAAAGCACCAATGTCGGTGTCAAAACCGGCGGATCTCGGGTAGGAGGTCCTGAACTGTGTGACTAAGGCTGATGGTAACAAGAGGCGGGGGACACGATGTTTACCCAGGTTTGGGCCCTCTCTATGGAGGTAATACCCTACTTCCTGCTTGATTGATCTTGATGAATATGAGTATTACAAGAGTTGATCTACCACGAGATCATAATGGCTAAACCCTAGAAGTCTAGCCTATATGATTATGATTCTCCCCTATGGACTAAACCCTCCGGTTTATATAGACACCGGAGGGGACTAATGTTGTACAAAGTCGGTTACAGAGAAAGAAATCTACATATCCAAATCGTCAAGCTTGCCTTCCACGCAAAGGAGAGTCCCATCCAGACACGGGAAGAAGTCTTCTGTCTTGTATCTTCATAGCCCAACAGTCCGGCCCATATTAATAGTTCGGCCGTCCGAGGACCCCTTAATACATGACTCCCTCAAGCACCTCCGAGCGTACAAGCGCAAAAACGAACTCGGACTTTGTCTCCAGAACTGTCTGAAAAGGTCGCCAAGAGCCCAAGATCGCCCCCTCAAATCCTCAGAAGACCTTGCCCAAGATCAAGATGGAAGTTCCCATCACTTCTGCGTAAGTGTTTTGTTTTTCTGTATGTTACTATCGACTCATTCCTCTGCTTGACCGAGTGGGTTCTGAATCTTTCAGTGCTGCGACTTCTGTGACCTCCATGGACATCGACAAAGACAAAAACGATGAGGAAACTGAAGACGCGGCCACTTCAAAAGAGGGTACAAGCTTATTCTGTCGGTTGAACTGTCGGTCGACTGAACTCTTATGGTCGAGTCTTTGTGCAACACCACAAGATGTCATTGAACTTACAGACGACGATGAGGAAGTTCCCCAAAAGGTTACGGGAAGAAAGGGCGGGACTTCGAGCAGGAGAACGCCAGCCAGCACGATACCTCAGACGACATCAGCGCCAGAAACAGTGATCCAGCAATCCAGAGATCCAGTCCGGGCTTCTGTTTCTTTTGCTGATCCTGTGTCGACTGACCGTCCGTCGGTGTCAATTGATCAAGTCCTCGCTCCGTCTGTGCAACTCCATGCCTCAATCCTTTGGCTGCTTCGGCTGTTCCACCAACTCCTCTCTTTGTTACCCATCATATCCCAGAAGACCCGGTAGGTGCTACTAAAGAAGCTATACTCCAAGCAGGTTTTATGATGGACCAAATGAAGGTGGTGCATGAGGCTAGCAAGGCTGCCTACGGTGCTAGCTCTGCTCTGCAGATCAATGTCAAGGTGAGTTGGTTTCCGGCTGAACAGAAACTGCTGCTTTATTATCCATAAGATGTCCGCGGATGAGGGTTTTGGAACCTTTTATGTGCATATATCATGAGTCTACACTTTATATCCATTCACGCACTGGGTGTTTTAACTTTTGCTGAATAGTTCTTCCACTTGAGTTGACCAGGTCGAGTCGAGTGTATCTTTGAACCAGTGGGGGCACGCAGAGTGCACCCACTGGATGTAGTCCCCGAGACCATCGTCGAATGTTTGCTTCAGCGGGGGTCTTTATCAAATGTCTCTTTACAGTTCTGTCACTCGGCGGAACGGATTGTGTTGAGTGGGATCCAGACCAGTGGGAGCACGCTGAGTGCACCCACTAGGTGTAATCCCCGAGACCGCGGTCGAATGCTGGTAGTTGACTGGGGTCTGAGAATCTCTCTTTTTTTACTCGTGCTGGGCAGACCATGCCAAGTGGTAAATCAGACCAGTGGGGGCACGCCAAGTGCACCCACTTGGTGTAGTCCCCGAGACTACAGTTGAATGTTTGATTTGGCAGTAGTCTTAGAACACTTTTTGCTGAAGTTTTGTTGTGATTGACCTTTGTTTCTGTCGACTAACATGTCCTATTTGTTGACTGTAGAAATCTTGTGAGCTCGGTGCCCAATTTGCTGAGTTGGAGAAGAAGAAGATCAGTCTCAACCTTGATTTGGAGTTGGCCAAGAAGAATCTTCAGAAGGCCAAGGATGATGCAGCTGCTATGGGAGGTAATAACTCGTCGACTGTCCACCTTATAGTTTTTCCCTTTTAGTCTTTTGAACCGAGTGACTCCACTCGAACAGATGTGCATAGTGAAAACTGTCAACTCCAAGCTCGTCTGAAGAATGTTATTGTCAAAATGAAGCAGGCTCTGGAGCAGAAGAACCTTGACCTTGCCGCAGCGCAGAGGGAGGCGCGAGAGAAAACAAAACTTGCCGACAAGAAGCTGGCTTCAGTCAGCAAGTTGGAAGAGGAAAACGCCCAGCTGAAGACTGATGTTAACGAAGCCAACAAAGAAGTCGCGCAGCTGAAGAAGAAAAAGGAGGCCTTGTCTGACAAGGTTGGAGATCTCACTCAAAAGAGGGGTGAACTGGAGGCTTATCTCGGAGGACTTGCCAAGAAGATGTTCCTGGCGCTTGAAGGTACTTCCTCTTATCCGACTGATTTGCAATTGTCGAATCATCATATAAACTGCCGACTCACCATTTTTCCGGATCTGCAGAATTATGTCAAGACTTCGAGGCAGAGACTGGGCGGATCGAGCTGGACCTAGACCCCATAAACTCTCCCGTCAGGGATGTAGTTGCGATGCACGTGCTGCGATTGGAATCTCTTCTTGCCAGTGCTATGGATTATCTTGCTCGTCTGAAAGTGGCGGTGTCGCGGATTGACACGGGGCTCTGGCCCCGAGTGGAGTTCCAGAATGATCTCGAGTCTCTGATGACTAGACTCAAAGAAATCCCTGGTCGAGTGCAAGAGTGGAAGAAATCGTCTGCTCGTTGTGGCGCTGATGTGGCTATGTCCTTGGTCTGAGTCCATTGCAACGAGGTCAGGGAAGATAAGCTGGCGGCTCTCAAAGTTGCAAACACCAAGAAGCTTCAATTCTAGTCCTTCATGGAGACCTTCATCAATGCTGCCACTTGTATTGCAGACGGTATCAACCTCGACAGCTTCGTCGAGCCTGCAAGCCCTCTGCTACCTCTTGAGCATGCGTTGGTTTTCCCTTGAAGAGGAAAGGGTGATGCAGCAAAGTAGTGTAAGTATTTCCCTCATTTTTGAGAACGAAGGTATCAATCCAGTAGGAGGCTACACTCAAATCCCTCGTACCTGCACAAACAAATAAGAACCTTGCAATCAACGCGATAAATGGGTTGTCAACCCCTTCACGGCCACTTGCAAAAGTGAAACCTGATAGAGATAATAGGATAAGATAAATATTTTTGGTATTTTTATGATATAGATTGGAAAGTAAAGATTACAAAATAAAATAGATCGGAAACTTATATGATGAAAAATAGACCCGGGGGCCATAGGTTTCACTACTGGCTTCCCTCAAGATAGCATAAGTATTACGGTGGGTGAACAAATTACTATTGAGCAATTGATAGAAAAGTGCATAGTTATGAGAATATCTAGGCATGATCATGTCTATAGGCATCACGTCCGCGACAAGTAGATCGAAACGATTCTACATCTATTACTGTTACTCCACACGTCGACCGCTATCCGACATGCATCTAGGGTATTAAGTTCATAAGAACATAGTAACGCATTAGGCAAGATGACATGATGTAGAGGGATAAACTCAAGCAATATGATATAAACCCCATCTTTTTATCCTCGATGGCAACAATACAATATGTGCCTTGCTGCCCCTACTGTCACCGGGAAAGGACACCGCAAGATTGAACCCAAAGCTAAGCACTTCTCCCATTGCAAGAAAGACCAATCTAGTAGGCCAAACCAAACTGATAATTCGAAGAGACTTGCAAAGATAACAAATCATACATAAAAGAATTCAGAGGAGATTCAAATATTGTTCATAGATAATCTTTATCATAAACCCACAATTCATCGGATCTCGACAAACACACCACAAAAAGTATTACATCGAATAGGTCTCCAAGAAGATCGAGGAGAACTTTGTATTGAGATCCAAAGAGAGAGAAGAAACCATCCAGCTAATAACTATGGACCCGAAGGTTTGTGGTAAACTACTCACACTTCATCGGAGAGGCTATGGTGTTGATGTACAAGCTCTCCGTGATCGATTCCCCCTTCTGTGGTGCGCCGAAAAGGCCCCAAGATGGGATCTCACGGGTACAGAAGGTTGCGGTGGTGGAAATAGGGTTTCTTGGTGCTCTCGGATGTTTTTAGGGTATATGAGTATATATAGGTGAAAGAAGTCGGTCAGGGGAGTCACAAGGGGCCCACGAGGGTGGGGAGCGTGCATACCCCCTGGGTGCGCCTCCCTGCCTCGTGGTCGCCTCGTTGCTTCCTTGACGTCCACTCCAAGTCTCCTGGATTGCGTTTGTTCCAGAAACGACTCTCCAGAAGGTTTCATTCCGTTTGGACTCCGTTTGATATTCCTTTTCTGCGAAACACTGAAATAGGCAAAAAATAGCAATTTGGGCTAGGCCTCCGGTTAATAGGTTAGTCCCAAAAATAATATAAAAGTATATAATAAAGACCATTAAACATCCAAAATAGATAATAAAATAGCGTGGAACAATCAAAAATTATAGATACGTTGGAGACATATCACCCTCCTCGTGCCGAGTGAACAAACTTTATGCCTCACCTTTATTTGCCTCAGAATGCCGAGTGATTTTGTAACCGTTAAACTCTTTCTGGCCTGATGCCTGAGTACTTCTGTTCGTGGTTCTGAACTTCGCTCGATTTATCTGAACTTGGTTTTTCTTTGAATACGGTTGCTTTGTCTTCACCACTTTTAGATCCCTTAACTTCGAGTGGAGCTTGATTTCTCAATCGGAATAGACGTTGTACTTGTGACGCAGCTCTGCCAACATGCTTGATTGGCACCTCGTCGTCCTTGCGGATCAGGATGGAGCGGACGTTGTACTTGTGGCGCAGCTCCGACGACGTGCTCGATTGGCACCTCGCCGTCCTTGCGGATCAGGATGGAGCGGACGTTGTACTTGTGGTGAAGCTCAGTGGATCTTTGTAACTTAGGCGAGTACGGGGTCGCTGCTAAGCCTCCAAGTGAGAGGGTTGCTCTTCACTCGGAGTGGGTTTTTAACTTAGGTGAGTACAGGGTCGCAGCTAAGCCCCCGAGTGGGAGGATTGCCCTCCACTCGGAGTGGTTTTTTAACTTAGGCAAGTACGACGTCGTAGCTAAGCCCCCGAGTGGGAGGATTGCTCTCCACTCGGAGTGGTTTTTTAACTTAGGTGGGTACGGCGTCGCAGCTAAGCCCCCGAGTGGGAGGATTTCTCTCCACTCGGAGTGGTTTTTTAACTTAGGCGAGTACGGGCTCGTAGCTAAGCCCCCGAGTGGGAGGATTGCTCCCCACTCGGAGTGGGTTTTCAACTTAGGCGAGTACGGGGTCACGGCTAAGCCCCCGAGTGGGAGGGTTGCTCTTCACTCGGAGTGGTTTTTTAACTTAGGTGAGTACGGGGTCGCAGCTAAGCCCCCGAGTGGGAGGATTGCTCTCCACTCGGAGTGGTTTTTTAACTTAGGCTAGTACGGGGTCGCAGCTAAGCCTCCGAGTGAGAGGGTTGCTCTTCACTCAAAGTGGTTTTTTAACTTAGGCAAGTACGGGGTCGCAGCTAAGCCCCTGAGTGAGAGGGTTGCTCTTCATTCGGAGTGGTTTTGAAACTTAGGCGAGTACGGGGTCATAGCTAAGCCCCCGAGTGAGAGGGTTGCTCTTCACTCGGAGAGGTTTTTTAACTTAGGCGAGTACGGGGTCGCAGCTAAGCCCCTGAGTGAGAGGGTCTTC
Source organism: Triticum aestivum (assembly GCF_018294505.1). NCBI lineage: Eukaryota > Viridiplantae > Streptophyta > Magnoliopsida > Poales > Poaceae > Triticum > Triticum aestivum. The sequence continues at coordinate 307,016,332 of NC_057795.1, read as the reverse complement.
ACTCGGAGTGGTTTTTTAACTTAGGCGAGTACGGGGTCGCAGCTAAGCCCCCGAGTGGGAGGATTGCTCTCCACTCGGAGTGGGTTTTCAACTTAGGTGAGTACGGGGTCGCAGCTAAGCCCCCTAGTGGAAGGATTGCTCTCCACTCGGAGTGTGTTTTTAACTTAGGCGAGTACGGGGTCGCAGCTAAGCCCCCAAGTGAGAGGGTTGCTCTTCACTCGGAGTGGTTTTTTAACTTAGGCGAGTACAGGGTCGCAGCTAAGCCCCCGAGTGAGTGGGTTGCTCTTCACTTGGAGTGGTCTTGAAACTTAGGCAAATCAGGTTCGCGACTAAGCCACCCACTGGGGGATTTGAACAGATGTGCTTACGGGAAAACAATCATTAAGATACTTCAAAAAAATCTTGTCTTTGATAAGCAAACTGAAGGATTCTTATTACAACTCGTCGATCTAAGTGGTTTAGGTATAGAAACGGCGGAGCAGCTCTGCATTCCACGAGCGTGGCTTGTCTTCTTTCTTGGCTATGTTGTAGAGGTGATACGCCCCGTTGCGGAGCACCTTGGTGATGATGAAGGGACCTTCCCAGGCCGGAGCGAGCTTGTGAGGTCGTTTCTGATGCACTCGAAGCACAAGGTATCCTTCCTGGAATGCTCGACCTCTGACATTACAGGCATGGAATCGACGTAGGTCTTGTTGATAGATGATCGACCGGATCAGAGCCATCTCACGTTCCTCCTCCAGGAGATCAACTGCATCTTGGCGTGCCTGTTCTGCTTCAGCTTCTGGGAAAGTTCCACTCGGGGAGCGTTGTGCAGCAAGTCACTCGGAAGCACAGCTTCAGCACCATAAACAATGAAGAAAGGGGTTCGGTCAGTCGACCGGTTTGGAGTTGTTCTCAATCCCCATAAGACAGATGGCAACTCAGTCACCCGGGCTCCAGCACCATGCTTGAGGTTGCGCATCAGTCGGGGTTTCAGCCCTTGAAGGATCAAACAATTCGCTCTTTCTGCCTGCCCATTCAGCTGCGGGTGCGCAACAGATGCGTAGTCAACCCGAGTGCCTTGGGAAGCACAAAACACCGTGAACTCATTAGAATCAAAGTTGGAGCCGTTATCTGTGATAATGCTGTGAGGGACTCAATATCTGCATATCAACTCCTTGATGAAACTGATGGTTGTGCTTGAATCAAGGTTCTTGACAGGCTTGGCTTCGATCCATTTGGTGAATTTGTCGACTGCCATGAGCAAATGACTGAAACCACTTCTGCCGGTCTTGAAGGGTCCAACCATATCCAACCCCCAGACTGCGAACGGCCAGACAAGTGGAATAGTCTTCAAGGCAGATGCAGGCTTGTGAGACATGTTGGAGTAGAATTGGCACCCTACGCACTTGTCGACTATATCTTTTGCCATCTCATTTGCACGCGGCCAATAGAGTCCCGCTTGGTATGCTTTGGCCACGATGGTCCGAGAAGACGCATGGTAACCACAGGTCCCCAAGTGGATCTCATTTCAAATCATTCGGCCTTCTTCTGGGGAGATGCAACGCTGCGCCACTCCTGTGACACTTTCCCTGTAAAGCTGCCCTCTTATCACGGTGAAAGCTTTGGGTCAACGAACGATCTGGCAGACCTCATCTTCATCTTCTGGGAGTTCCTGCCTGAGCAGGTTTGCAATATATGGCACTGCCCCGTCGAGCGTGATCACTAAAACTTGCATGACGAAGTCAACTACATAGTCGACTTCAATCTCAGTCGGATTGGTTGAACTTATTGGTTGTGGGGGCTCTTCCTTGAAGGGATCTTCTTGTACTGACGGGGTGTGGAGATGCTCCAAGAACACATTACTGGGGATAGGCTTCCGAGTGGAACCTATCTTCGCCAGATCATCAGCGGCTTGATGATACGTCTCCAACGTATCTATAATTTTTGATTGTTCCATGCTATTATATTACCCGTTTTGTATGTTTATGGCTTTACTTTACACTTTTATATCATTTTTGGGACTAACCTACTAACCGGAGGCCCAGCCCAAATTGCTGTTTTTTCCTATTTCAGTGTTTCAAAGAAAAGGAATATCAAATGGAGTCCGAGCGGAATGAAACCTTCGGGAGCGATCTTTTCGGAACAAACGCAATCCAGGAGACTTGGAGTGGACGTCAAGCTGCAAACGAGGCGGCAACGAGGGTGCCCGGCGTGCCCTAAGGGGGTGGGCGCGCCCCCCACCCTCGTGGGCCCCTCGTTGCTCCACCGACGTACTCCCTTCTCCTATATATACTCCCGTACCCTGAAAACATCCAGGAGCACCACGAAAAACTATTTCCACCACCGCAACCTTCTGTATCCGCAAGATCCCATCTTGGAGCCTTCGCCGGCGCTCCGCCGAAGGGAGAATCGACCACGGAGGGCCTCTACATCATCTCCAAGGCCTCTCCGATGAGTTGTGAGTAGTTTACCACAGACCTTCGGGTCCATAGTTATTAGCTAGATGGCTTCTTCTCTCTCTTGGAATCTCAATACAAAGTTCTCCTCGATCTTCCTGGAGATCTATTCGATGTAATTCTTTTTGTTGTGTGTTTGTCGAGATCTGATGAATTGTGGGTTTATGGTCAAGTTTATCTATGAGAAATATTTGAATCTCCTCTGAATTCTTTTATGTGTGATTAGTTATCTTTGCAAGTCTCCTCGAATTATCAGTTTGGTTTAGCCTACTAGATTGATCTTTCTTGCAACGGGAGAAGTGCTTAGCTTTGGGTTCAATCTTGCGGTGTCCTTTCCCAGTGACAGCAAGGGCATCAAGGCACGTATTGTATTGTTTCCATCAAGGATAAAAAGATGGGGTTTATATCATATTGCATGAGTTTATCCCTCTACATCATGTCATCTTTCTTAATGCGTTACTCTGTTCTTCATGAACTTAATACTCTAGATGCAGGCAGGAGTCGGTCAATGTGTGGAGTAATAGTAGTAGATGCAGAATCGTTTCGATCTACTTGTCACGGACGTGATGCCTATATACATGATCATGCCTAGATAATCTCATAACTATGCACTTTTCTATCAATTGCTCGACAGTAATTTGTTCACCCACCGTAATACTTATGCTATCTTGAGAGAAGCCACTAGTGAAACCTATGGCCCCCGGGTCTATCTTTTATCATATAAGTTTCCCATCTACTTTTATTTGCATCTTTTACTTTCCAATCTATATCATAAAAATACCAAAAATATTTATCTTATCCTATTATCTCTATCAGATCTCACTTTCGCAAGTTACCGTGAAGGGATTAACAACCCCTTTATCGCGTTGGTTGCAAGATTCTTGTTTCTTTGTGTAGGTGTGTGGGACTTTTGAGGAGCCTCCTACTGGATTGATACCTTGGTTCTCAAAACTGAGGGAAATACTTACGCTACTTTGCTGCATCACCCTTTCCTCTTCAAGGGAAAAACAACGCAGTGCTCAAGAGGTAGCAAGAAGGATTTTTGGCGACGTTGCCGGGGAGGTCTTCGCTCAAGTCAAGACATACCAAGTACCCATCACAAACTCATCTCCCTCGCATTACATTATTTGCAATTTGCCTCTCGTTTTCCTCTCCCCCTCTTCACCCTTGCCTTTTCATTCGCCCTTCTTCTGTTCGTCTTTTCGTTTGCTTTGATGTCTTATTGCTCGTTTGCTCGTTTGGTTGGAATAGTTGTTTATTTATTGCTAAACAGAGAACCTAAGATCTATGGATCCTCATCCGCTTGCCAATCTTTTTAAGAGATCCAATTATGATGAACCAAATCCTAGTGATTTGAGTGCACTAGATTATCTTTATGTGGTTTTGCTTGAAATTCGTGAATCTAAAAATTGTGATGAAGAAATTTATGAAGAGATCCACGATAGCTCCTTGAATAAAAAGCATGATTGCAATGATTTTATTTTAAATTCTCTTGATGTCAATTGTGCTAATAATATCCAAAACCCTAAGCTTGGGGATGCTAGTTTTGCTATGTGTATTACTTGTTGCAGTGATCATGATTGGGGTGACTCTTCTTATGATCTTGAAAATTTATTTAAGCCCCATGATGAATATGAGATTGATAATAGTGTTTGCAATAATATTGAAAGTGGGTTTGGAAGAGTGTCAACTTTAGATCCCACATATTTGGAGAATGTTCAATCTTATGGTATTTTTGATAAAAGTGGGTTTGGAGAGGTCATGACTTTAGTTAATGATGATCCCACTATTTTGGAAGAGTGTCAACTTCACATGCATGTGGATCGTGTTGAGAATATGTTATGTGATAGCTATTTTGTTGAATTTGCCGATCCTACATGTAATTATTATGAGAGAGGAAAATATGGTCGTAGAAATTTTCATGTTACTAAATTACCTCTCGTCATGTTGAGATTGCTATCATCTCTTTCTTCTTCCCTGCTTATGCTAATTTTGGCTTGCCTTGCAAATTTGTTTGCTTATAATATGCCTATGCATAGGAAGTATGTTAGACTTAGATGTGTTTGTCACGTGTTTCATGATGCTCTCTTCGCACTTCAATTCTTGTCTTTCATGTGAGCATCATTAAAATTATCAATGCCTAGCTAAAAGGCTTTAAATAAAAGCGCTTGTTGGGAGACAACCCAATATTTTTCCTTGTTGTAATTCAATAAATATTTCATCTAGCTTCTTTTTAGATGTGTTTTCATGTTTTAATTAGTGTTTGTGCCAAGTAGAACCTATAGGATAACCTACGGTGATAGTTAATTTGATTCTACTAAAAACAGAAACTTTTGCACGCACGAAAATATTTTGTAAATCACACAAACGTGATTTTGCGTTGATTCATTTTGAAGTAGATCAATAGACAAATTGCCCAGGACTTCCTATTTTGGTAGAATTTTTAAAGTTCCAGAAGTATTCGAAAGTTACAGATTGCTACAGACTGTTCTGTTTTTGACAGATTCTGTTTTTCATGTGTTGTTTGCTTATTTTGATGCATCTATGGCTAGTATCGGGGGGGTATGAACCATAGAGAAGTTGGAATACAGTAGGTTTAACACCAATATAAATAAAGAATGAGTTCATTACAGTACCTTATGTTGTGGTTTTTCTTTCTTGCACTAATGGAGCTTATGAGATTACCTGTTGAGTTTTGTGTTGTGAAGTTTTCAAGGTTTGGGTAAAGATTTGATGGACTATGGAATACGGAGTGGCAAGAGCCTAAGCTTGGGGATGCCCATGGCACCCCAAGATATTCAAGGATAACCAAAATCCTAAGCTTGGGGATGCCCCGGAAGGCATCCCCTCTTTCGTCTTCGTCTATCGGTAACTTTACTTGGAGCTATATTTTTATTCGCCACATGATATGTGTTTTCCTTGGAGCGTCCTGTATGATATTAGTCTTTGCTTTTTAGATTTCCACAATCATCCTTGCTGTACACACCTTTTGGAAGAAACCCACATGATTTGGAATTTTTTAGAATACTCTATGTGCTTCACTTATATCTTTTGAGCTAGATAGTTTTGCTCTAGTACTTCACTTATATCTTTTAGAGCACGGCGGTGGCTTTATTTTGTAGAAATTGTTAATCTCTCATGCTTCACTTATATTATTTTGAGAGTCTTTTAGAACAGCATGGTATTTGCTATGATTATAAAATTGGTCCTAGAATGATGGCATCCAAGTTGGGTATAATAAAAACTATCATTGGAAGTGAATTGGATGCTATGATCAATTTGATGCTTTATAATTGTTTTGAGATATAGAGGTGGTGATATTAGAGTCATGCTAGTTGGGTAATTGTGAATTTAAAGAATACTTGTGTTGAAGTTGGCAAGTCTCGTAGCATGCACGTATGGTAACCGTTGTGTGACAAATTTGAAACATGAGGTGTTCTTAGATTGTCATCCTTATGAGTGGCAGTTGGGGACGAGCGATGGTCTTTTCCTACCAATCTATCCCCCTAGGAGCATGCGCATAGTGCTTGGTTTCTGATGACTTGTAGATTTTTGCAACAAGTATATGAGTTCTTTATGACTAATGTGAGTCCATGGATTATACGCACTTTTACCTTTCCATCATTGCTAGCCTCTTCGGTACCGTGCATTGCCCTTTCTCACCTTGAGAGTTGGTGCAAACTTCGCCGGTGCATCCAAACCCCGTGATACGATACACTCTATCACACATAAACCTCCTTATATCTTCCTCAAAACAGCCACCATACCTACCTAAAAGGCCCAAAAAAAGAAAAAAAAGAAAAGAAAAAAAGGAAAATAAAAAGGGGGACAATGTTACTATCTTTTTCCACACTTGTGCTTCAAAGTAGCACCATGTTCTTCATATAGAGAGTATCATTTGTTGTCACCTCATATACTAGTGGGAATTTTTAATTATAGAACTTGGCTTGTATATACCAACGATGGGCTTCCTCAAAATGCCCTAGGTCTTCGTGAGCAAGCAAGTTGGATGCACACTGTCGGTGTCAAAACCGGCGGATCTCGGGTAGGGGGTCCCGAACTGTGCGTCTAGGCGGATGGTAACAGGAGACAATGGACACGATGTTTTTACCTAGGTTCGGGCCCTCTCGATGGAGGTAAAACCCTACTCCTGCTTGATTGATATTGATGATATGGGTAGTACAAGACTGGATCTACCACGAGATCAAGGAGGCTAAACCCTAGAAGCTAGCCTATGGTATGATTGTTGTAATGGTTGTTCCTCCTACGGACTAAAACCCTCCGGTTTATATAGCACCGGGGAGGGCTAGGATTACACAGAGTCGGTTACAATGGTAGGAGATCTACATATCCGTATCGCCAAGCTTGCCTTCCACGCCAAGGAAAGTCCCATCCGGACACGGGAGGAAGTCTTCAATCTTGTATCTTCATAGTCTTGGAGTCTGGCCGATGATGATAGTCCGGCTATCCGGACACCCCCTAGTCCAGGACTCCCTCAGTAGCCCCTGAACCAGGCTTCAATGACGATGAGTCCGGCGTGCATATTGTTCGGCATTGCAAGGCGGGTTCCTCCTCCGAATAATTCATAGAAGATTGTGAACACCAGGATAGTGTACGGCTCTGCAAAATAAATTCCACATTCCACCATAGAGAGAATAATATGTACACAAGTTCAATCTGCTGACGTACTTTGTGGCATGACGTCACACCACTACCAAGCCTTTACTTGAATCGTTTTTTATCATACCACCTCAGCGCGTTTAGCGAAGCGGTTTCCTTGGCACGTCTTGTCGAAGCAGAGATCGCGTTCCCCTTATTCTGGGATTCTCATCAATACGGACGTGGGTAACCCAACCGCGCCCGTCGCCACGCCCCCTCTATCGAAGGCGAGTCCCGAACGGTCACGGAGACGGCTCTTGGTATTCTCCCTCTTTATAATAGGACCAAGGCTCATTTCTTTTCTTCAATCCTCCATCGAATCTTCTCCTTGCTCCAAGTTCCAACACCCAGAGCCCCAGATTCGAGTGCTTCGGACCTTCAACAATGTTCGGCTCCGACCTTCGGGGCCGGTGGATGCCATCCTCCGTCATGGAGGAGGACGTGTTAAAGCTGCGAGAGGCCAAGTACCTGTCTTACGAGATTTCGCACAGGTTGCCCGCCGAAGGGCAGGCCATCCCCACCCCCGAGCCCGGCGAGTACGTCGTTTTTGTATCCCACCTCCATCGGGGTTTGCGCTTCCCGATGGATCCTTTCGTGAGAGGGCTCATGTTTTACTATGGGTTGGACTTCCACGACTTGGCTCCGGAGTCCATCCTCCATATTTCCGCATTTATCGTCGTTTGCGAAGCCTTCCTCCGCGTCACCCCCCACTTCGGCATGTGGCTGAAGACCTTCAATGTGGAGCCGAAGATGATCAAGGGGCGTCAAGCAGAGTGCGGCGGGGCGGCCGTAAGCAGGAGGGCCGATGCCCTGTGGCCCGAGGGCTCCTTCCAAGAGGAGCTCGGCTTGTGGCAGCATGAGTGGTTCTATATTACCGCTCCGAAGGGCAGCAGGCAGAAGCCGCCGCCCTTATTCCGCTCGGGACCTCCACGACGGTTGAAGTCGTGGGTCAACCAAGGGCTCAAGTGGGGGCCGTCAAAGGACGTGCCCCTATTGCAGGGCCGGATTCGAGACCTCCAAGCGAGGGAGATCGATCTGGTCGTGGTGATGCAGGTTATGCTGATTAGGCGTCTCCTGCCCTGCAAACGCCGTCCTCTCCGGCTATGGGAGTTTAATCCGGAGGTACCACGGATTCTTCAACACTTCATGGGTATGACACCCATGGAGATGTACAAATTATTCTTCGGATCACGAGAGGCGTGTCCAGAATTGACCGAGGACGCCGGCCTAAGCTGCAATCGCCCGGATACACAAGTAAGGAGCTCCGAGTCCGGACATACCATTTGTTTGCCTTTCTATGATTCGCCTTTTGACCGATTTCCTTCTAAACAGGAGTGGATAGCGCAAGCAAAACTGATACGGTGTCCGGCCCCCCTCCCAGAGACCGCGCCGGATCCCGTGTTGGTCAGGATGCTGGAGGTTGCGCCTTCAGAGGAAGGCAAATGGGAAAATAGAGGAGCTACCGCCTCGCCCAAGGAGGCTCTTGAAAGAGGGGGGATCGAGAATCCCTCCCTCCAAGGGGAGAAGAGGACCGCCTCCGAGGACCCGGGGGCCAAAGCCCCTAAGCGGGGGAAAAAATCTTCACCAGAGGGTCCTGCGTCCGGGGAGGCCCCGGCCGCACAATCTCCCCTAAAGAATCAGCCCTCCAGCGAGCCGTAAGTAGAAAAAAGGGAGTTTTATAATAAGGGACACCCCTATTTGTGCTTCTGAGGATAACCCAAGTTTTTACCTTGTAGTTCGGATCTCCGTCCTTCGCAAATGAGCTCGTCTTCGGGGGACCTTCGTCCGGAGATGGTGGAGAGCGAGACGCCTCCGTCCGCGGCGCCGTCGGATAGGGCGGACGAACCTGAAGTGTCATCACGGAGGGTTCCCCCGAGTTCGGCACCAACTGGTGTGCGACCGGGGGAGCTGAAGGATCTGCTTGAGAGGGCGTCTATCTTAGAAGATCACCATGCATTGATGAGTATGGTGATTGTAAGGATTTCGTCCGCCAAAGACGGATTGCGTAATGCCGTCAGGAGTTTGCTGGCGGGGTTTGAGGTACGTAAAAATGACACACCTTTTGACAGTTTTACACATAAGGTGCGCCCTGTATAGATAGTAGCCCCTGAGACTCGGTAGGTTGTCGAAAGCGGCAGCGTGCCGAGGATCAAAATTGCAGGTTTCAATTTTCACCGTTCCTATGCAGGTGGCGGATCGTCCGGGGGCCATCCGGACTGATGGAGTTGCTGAACTAAAGCGGCAACTCGATGTTGCGGATGCGGACATCGTGCTAGTAAACAGGCGACTTGATGAGTCGCAAGGTAAGTGTTTCTTTGCGGTCACTTAGTAAGGGAGCCAAAGCCCACTCCTTACAACATGTGTGTGAAATGCAGATGGTGCCGCTGCTGTGGAGAGCCTTCGGGCCGAACTTGCTCAAGCCAAGGAGCAAGCCAGAAGGAGTGATGCGGCTGCCTCGAGGGTGGCCAAGGAGTTAGAAGCCGAAAGGGCTGTACACTGCCGAAGCAGGGAAGAGATGGCCGAAATGGCCGTGAAGTTAAAAGATGCTACCGACCGCAATGAGGCTCTTGAAAAGGAGTGTCTAGCGGGGCGAGAAAACCTGGGGAAGGCCACCGCCGAAGCCAAGGATGCCCGTTTTGCAATGCGGGCTATAAAGGAAGAGTTGCGCCAGGCCGGAGACATTGTGGCTGGCAAGCCTTTTCTGCTGCCACCGAAGGTTTACGGATCCAAACTATGCTCAGCTTGGCCAGCTGTGGGGTCTGGAGGATCCTTATATGGACTTAGCAGCGAGTGCGGCGGATGCCATTGTGCACTTCCGAAGCCAGAAGGATCACAAGACGAAAGAGTTGTTTTGGTCTCAATTCCATAGTCCGGAGCATTCACTTCCGCTGACAGACCGGTTGGCCGAGTGGGCTGAGATGAATAGGTTGTCCGGGCTTGCCATAATGGATATCGTGACCCATGTCTGGCCGGATAGGCCCAAGCCGAAGAGCTATTTTGGCTTATTGCAGCAATTTCTTGGGGCGGTGCCGCATATCAAGGCGATGAAGCGGTCGACCTTCATTGAGGGTGCACGGATGGCACTCGCCCGTGTGAAGACACATTGGACAGAGATGGATGCCACCGCTGTTGCGACCCAGGGTTCGGACGAGAGCCGGTTACCCGCCGAGCACTATTTTGGGGAAGTTCTGCGTGGTGCTCGTGTAATAGAGTCGCAGTGCTAAAAAAATGTCAGGTTCAAATGAACGCTTTGTTTTGTAAAACAATGTTTATGATGTAGGCGCTTTTTATACTTGTGCGTTCAAGTATTGAAATATCTCCTATGCGGCCGTTTATGTATACGTGTGTATAATCTGAAAGATGGCAGTCGTCGGCTTCAGCCCCCTAGCACAAGGTGCGGGGGTGTTCGCAAAAATAGCGCATTTTCACACTTAATCCGACGTCTCGGTCCTGTGAAGGAGGTGGTAGCGTAGCAAATGAGGCAACCAGACTATAATGCTTTATCACTTTCACTTAGCCATGGGAGTTCGAGGGTGGGGCTACGATGTAGCCCCTGGGGGCACCGCGCTCTCCGAATTCGGGGCACGTATGTGCCTGACCGGGAAACAGTCCTTCGTCAAAGCGGAGGAATTCTAAACATTCCAGTGGTCGATCGAGTGGTTGACCAGTCTCTCGCTGTATCATGACAGTCAGTTTTCGGCTTTCTCTACTGAGGTGCTCGCCCAGCCGAACTGGGGCACAATCGCAGTAGTTCTCATGGTGCCGCGTTAGCCGATGATATGGAACGTAAGGCAGCAAAACACAGGAGCCGGGAAAACCCAACATTTGACCAAAGACATGATTCGGAGCTGATGCATATAAGGCCTAACTCGAGACGCCGAACACTCCCTAAGGTGTTCTGTCTTTATAATAGCGGGCAGAACAATGCCCTAAGCCCCTAGTGTCCAGGTACGGGCGAGGTCCTCTGACGTGGCCGATGCCAAAACGTCAGTCTCCTCTCTGGTTATCATGAGAAACCAGGGGATTATACCAACAAGAGACAGTAAAAAAGGTTTATGCAAGGTCTTAATCTGAAAAGAATCCTTGCAACGGGTCCCTACTGCACGTCTGCGCATGTGTCTCCGTTGTGCCGTATCCTGGACGGGTGTGCATGTTGTTCATCTGTAAAAAGAGAGGAACTTAGTTTGAAAAGAAATCGTGCGAAAAGTGCATAAAAAATTGAAATATTAATAAATTGATAAAGCTGAGCCTATATTAGCTCATTATTGATTATATGCATAGCCCCTTGTGAAGGGGTGTGCGGCTAGGGAGCCCCTAGCTTATTTATGCCGGACTCGTCTAGCCGTGTCCGGGGTCTTTGAATGACCCTTTTAATGAAATGATGCCACGTGGACCGGGCATTTTAAGTGTAAGAGACGCGTAATGTGGTATTGCGTTAAAGCGGACAAAAGCTTCACGTCCCAATAGTGCTTGATAGCTACTTTTAAATGGGGCGACATGAAAGATCAGCTTTGCGCGTCGAAAGTTGTCGGGTGACCCGGACACAACTTCTAGTAGCAAGGAGCCTGTGCACTTGGCGTAAGGGCCTGGCGCCACTCCTTTGAAGGAAGTGCGGCTATGTCGAATTTTAGTAAGGTCTATCCCCAACTTGCGGATTGTGTCCGGATATAGCAGGTTTAAATCGCTGCCGCCGTCCATCAGGACTTGTGTAAATTGCAGTCCGTCGATTATAGGATCCAATATCAGAGCAGTCCATCCTGCGTTTCGAATACTTCTGGAATAATCCAGGTGGTCAAAAGTGATTGGTTTTGACATCCAATCTCGAGGTTCCGCTGGGGTGGACCGTGCGACACCTATCTTAGCGGGTGCCGCATTGTTTTTCCGTACTATCACATGAAGTGAGTTTACTGCTTTGACTTCTTGGGGGAAGGTCTTTTGTTTTCCGGTGCTCTGCTGGTGGGGTTCGTCATCGTCCTCTCTTGGCGCGTCGAGCCCCTTGTGTTCGGTGTTGAGTCTGCCGGACTGTTTAAAAACCCAACAATCTCGGTGGGTGTGGTTTGCAGGCCTTCCGGAGGTACTGTGGATTTGACATGTCCGATCCAAAATTTTGTTTAAGTTGGATAGCTCATCACTGTTGTCCTTAAGAGGCAGTGTTTTATTGTTTGGCCGCGAGCTTTTGAATCCGGCGTTGACCGCCGTGTTCTTTGGGCTTTTCTCTTTATTCCGGCGCTGATCCTTTCTGTGCTGTGATTTTCCGTTTCCATCTCTGATCTCGGATGTACTCGAGTTGCTGGTGCTGCATCTTGCTAGTCAGCTGTCCTCCCCCACGCAAAAGCGGGTCTTGAGGCCTGTTAGCGCGGCCATTGTCCTCGGCTTCTCTTGGCCGAGGTGTCTGGCGAGCCATTCATCTCAGACGTTGTGTTTAAAAGCTGCTAAGGCTTCAGCGTCCGGACAGTCGACTATTTGGTTCTTTTTGGTAAGGAACCTGTTCCAGAATTTGCATGCTGACTCTCCAGGCTGTTGAGTTATATGACTTAGATCGTCTGCATCCGGAGGGCGGACATAAGTCCCTTGAAAATTTGCTCTAAACGCGTCCTCAAGCTCTTCCCAACTTCCAACAATGTTTTCTGGGAGGCTTTTGAGCTAATGCCGAGCTGACCCTTTGAGCTTGAGGGGTAGCTATTTTATGGCGTGGAGATCATCTCCTCTAGCCATGTGTATGTGTAGTATGTAATCCTCTATCCAGACTCCAGGGTCTGTTGTTCCGTCGTATGCCTCTATGTTTATGGGTTTGAACCCTGCTGGAAATTCATGATCCAGCACCTCATCGGTGAAACATAGTGGGTGTGCGGCGCCCCTGTATTTGGGTGTGCCGCCGTCTTCGAACACTTGGCGTGTTGTGTTGCTTCCTGGGGCCCTCTTTTTTGGCCCGTAAATGGACCTAGCTGGGCCATCTGTTTTCCCAGGATCATGAGTCGGTTTGTGTGCGGCGCCGCTTGTCGCTTTTGGCCTGTCATCTGGCCGTCTATCCAGCCAGGCGGCCTCTTTGTTTTTTGACTGTGGGGGCTCTATGGCTTCCTCGTCAAATTCTGGCAGCAGCTTGCGCTTCGGGTAGCTCTTTGTTTGGTGGCCATTGCCATATTTGTCTGCGGTCTTGAGTACTTTGCTCCACCTCATTCTGAGTATGTCTTCCGCTGTTTTGAGTTTCCGTTTCTCCTTCTTCAGACTTCTTGCAGTGGCGACGAGTCTTTTGTGAAGGTTCTTATGCTTCGGTGGTGTGTCCGGCGTGAGGTCGTCTAGACTGTTGGTTTTGCCGGGCATGGATTGATTATCCGATTCGTCCTGTTCGGACGGTTGCTTGGTTGCATGTTCGTCATCCACTGGTTTGCCCTGCTCTATTGCTGGGTCATTAGGAATGTTGTTTTTGTCGAGGCGGGACTTAGGTCGGCGTCTGCGTCGCCGTTTTGGTTGTTTGTCGGCGGGATTATCCTTTTGCCGCGCCCCGTTGTTCCTCGTTATCGCTTCATTTTGGGGTGTCCACCATATATACGTCATGTGTTGGGGTGGTCTTCCAGTGCCCTGTAGGCGCTGGTTCTTGATCGTCTCCGGCATCGTCGTCCATACTGTCGATGTCTTCGGAGTCGTAGTCTAGCATGTCGGTTAGATCGTCGATAGTGGCTACAAAGTGGGTGGTGGGTGGGCTTTGAATTTCTTCGTTGCCCGCATCCCAACCATCCTGGCCGTAGTCCGGCCAGGGCTCTCCGGATAGCGAGAGATGCTTTAGCGATTTTAGGATGTCACCAAAGGGTGAGTGCTGAAAGATGTCCATAGCGGTGAACTCCATGATCGGCGCCCAATCAGATTCGATTGGCAGGGGCGCAAGAGGTTCGGAGTCCGGCAGGGAGTCCGGCACCTCAGAGTCACGAGCTTTATAAGGGACGAGGTCAGTGTTCGGCTCCATTGCCGTGGAAGTTGCAGCTCCCGAGGCGGTGTCCAGCCACCCGTCCTCGATTTGCGCGATCGGCTCCGGACTATGGGTCGGAGCGGATTCGTGTGCGGCCTCCAAGGTACTATTCGGTGGCAGAGTTAGATCATGCCCATCGTGACAGTGCGGCACGCTCGGCTGCGGCTCGGATCCATCGAAGATCAAGTCTCCACAGATATCCGCCATGAAGTTTAGGCTCCCAAATCTGATCTGATGGACAGGGGCGTAGCTTTCGATCTGCTCCAGATGGCCAAGTGAATTGGCCCGCAGTGCGAAGCCGCCGAATACGAAGATCTGTCCGGGGAGAAAAGTCTCACCCAGGACTGCGTTGTTGTTAATTGAAGAAGCCATCAAGCCTATTGGTGACGACACAGAGGAACTCTCAATGAAAGCACCAATGTCGGTGTCAAAACCGGCGGATCTCGGGTAGGGGGTCCCGAACTATGCGTCTAGGCGGATGGTAATAGGAGACAAGGGACGCGATGTTTTTACCCAGGTTTGGGCCCTCTCGATGGAGGTAAAACCCTACTCCTGCTTGATTGATATTGATGATATGGGTAGTACAAGAGTGGATCTACCACGAGATCAAGGAGGCTAAACCCTAGAAGCTAGCCTATGGTATGATTGTTGTAATGGTTGTTCCTCCTACGGACTAAAACCCTCCGGTTTATATAGACACCGGGGAGGGCTAGGGTTACACAGAGTCGGTTACAATGGTAGGAGATCTACATATCCGTATCGCCAAGCTTGCCTTCCACGCCAAGGAAACTCCCATCTGGACACGGGACGAAGTCTTCAATCTTGTATCTTCATAGTCTTGGAGTCCGGCCGATGATGATAGTCCGGCTATCTGGACACCCCCTAGTCCAGGACTCCCTCACACACCCACTAGTTTCTTTTGTTGAGCTTTCATACATTTATAGCTCTAGTGCATCTATTGCATGGCAATCCCTACTCCTCATGTTGACATCAATTGATGGGCATCTCCATAGCCCATTGATTATCCTCGTCAATGTGAGACTTTCTCCTTTTTTTGTCTTCTCCACACAACCTCCATCATCATATTGTATTCCACCCATAGTGCTATATCCATGGCTCACGCTCATGTATTGCGTGAAAGTTGAAAAAAGTTTGAGATTACTTAAGTATGAAACAATTGCTTGGCTTGTCATCGGGGGTGTGCAAGATGAGAGCATTCTTGTGTGACGAAAATGGAGCATGACCAAACTATATGATTTTGTAGGGATGAACTTTCTTTAGCCATGTTATTTTGAGAAGACATGATTGCTTTGTAAGTATGCTCAAAGTATTACTATTTCTTATGTCAATATGAACTTTTATTTTGAATCATTTGGATCTGAACATTCATGCCACAATAAAGAAAATTACATTGAGAATTATGCTATGTAGCATTCCACATCAAAAATTCTGTTTTTATCATTTACCTACTCGAGGACGAGCAGGAAGCTTGGGGATGCTTGATACGTCTCCAACGTATCTATAATTTTTTATTGTTCCATGCTATTATATTACCCGTTTTGGATGTTTATGGGCTTTACTTTACACTTTTATATCATTTTTGGGACTAACCTACTAACCAGAGGCCCAGCCCGAATTGCTGTTTTTTTTGCCTATTTCAGTGTTTCAAAGAAAAGGAATATCAAACGGAGTCCAAATGGAATGAAACCTTTGGGAGCGATCTCTTCAGAACAAACGCAATCCAGGAGACTTGGAGTGGATGTCAAGCTGCAAACAAGGCGGCCACGAGGGTGCCCGGCGTGCCCTAAGGGGGTGGGTGAGGGAGTCCTGGACTAGGGGGTGTCCGGACAGCCGGACTATCATCGTCCGCCGGACTCCAAGACTACGAAGATACAAGATTGAAGACTCCGTCCCGTGTCCGGATGGGACTTTCCTTGGCGTGGAAGGCAAGCTTGGCAATACGGATATGTAGATCTCCTACCATTGTAACCGACTCTGTGTAACCCTAGCCTCCTCCGGTGTCTATATAAACTGGAGGGCTTTAGTCCGTAGGATAACATACATTACAACAATCATACCATAGGCTAGCTTTAGGGTTTAGCCTCCTTGATCTCGTGGTAGATCCACTCTTGTACTACCCATATCATCAATATTAATCAAGCGGGACGTAGGGTTTTACCTCCATCGAGAGGGCCCGAACCTGGGTAAAACATTGTGTCCCTCGTCTCCTGTTACCATCCGCCTAGACGCACAGTTCGGGACCCCCTACCCGAGATCCGCCGGTTTTGACACCGACATTGGTGCTTTCATTGAGAGTTCCTCTGTGTCGTCACCGATAGGCCCGATGGCATCTTCAACCAACAACGCTGTCCAGGACGAGACTTTCCTCCCCGGACAGATCTTCGTGTTCGGCGGCTTCGCACTGCGGGCTAATTCACTTGGCCGTCTGGAGCAGATCGAAAGCTACGCCCCTGGCCGTCAGGTCAGATTCGGAAGTCTAAACTTCACGGCCGATGTCCGCGGAGACTTGATCTTCGACGGACTCGAGCCACAGCCAAGCGTGCCGCACTGTGACGATGGGCATGACCTAGCTCTGCCGCCGAACAGTGCCTTGGTGGCCGCACATGAATCCGCTTCGGCCTTTAGTCCGGAGCCGATCGCCCAGATCGAGGATCGGTGGATGGACACCACCTCGGGGGCTTCAACCTCCACGGCGATGGAGCCGAACGCTAATCTTGTCCCCCGCGAAACTCGTGATTCCGAGGTGCCGGACTCCTTGCCGGACTCCGAACCTCCCACGCCCCTACCAATCGATTCGGATTGGGCGCCGGTTATGGAATTCACCGCCGCGGACATCTTCCAACACTCGCCCTTTGGCGACATCCTAAATTCACTAAAGCATCTCTCGTTATCGGGAGAGTCCTGGCCGGACTATGGCCAGGATGGTCGGGATTCGGACGACGAAGAAATTCAGAGCCCGCCCACCACCCACTTCGTAGCCACTGTCGACGATCTAAACGACATGCTAGACTACGACTCCGAAGACATTGACGGTATAGACGATGATGCCAGAGACGAACAAGAAACAACGCCTATAGGGCACGGGAGGACCACCCCGTCATATGACATATACATGGTGGACACCCCAAAAGAGAGCGATAACGAGGACCAACGGGCCGCGGTAGAAGATAACCCCGCCGATAAACAACCAAAACGGTGGTGCAGACGCCGCCCTAAGCCCTGCCTCGACAACAACAACGCTCCTAAGGACCCCGCAATACAGCAGGGCACACAAGTGGACGACGAACACGAAGATAAGCAACCGTCCGAACAAGACGAGTCAGATAATCAGTCCAGGCCCGGCGAAAACGACAGTCCGGACGATCTCATGCCGGACACGCCGCCGGAGAGTAAAAACTTTCGGAAAAGACTCGTCAACACTGCAAGAAGCTTGAAGAAGGAAAAGCGGAAGCTCAAAATAGCGGAAGATACACTCAGAATGAGGTGGAGCAAAGTGCTCAAAACCGCGGATAAATACGGCAATGGCCACCAATCAAAGAGCTACCCGAAGCGCAAGCTGCTACCAGAATTCGACGAGGAGGCCATAGAGCCCCCACCGTCAAAAAATAAAGAGGCTGCCTGGTTGGATAGACGGCCAGATGATAGGCCAAATTCTGAAAGCGGCGTCGCACATAAACCAACTAATGAACCTGGAAAGACAGATGGCCCAGCCAGGTCCATTTACGGGCCAAAGAAGAAGGCCCCAGGAAGCAAGGCAACACGCCAAGTGTCCGAAGATAGTGGCACACCCAAGTACAGGGCGCCGCACACCCACTATGTTTCACCGATGAGGTGCTGGATCACGAATTCCCAGCGGGATTTAAACCCATAAACATAGAGGCCTACGATGGAACAACAGACCCTAGAGTCTGGATAGAAGATTATATACTACATATACACATGGCCAGAGGAGATGATCTCCACGCCATAAAGTACCTACCCCTCAAGCTCAAAGGGCCAGCCCGTCATTGGCTTAAAAGCCTCCCAGAAAACACTGTGGGAAGTTGGGAAGAGCTCGAGGACGCGTTTAGAGCAAATTTTCAAGGGACTTATGTCCGCCCTCCGGATGCAGATGATCTAAGTCATATAACTCAACAGCCCGAAGAGTCAGCGCGCAAATTCTGGAACAGGTTCCTCACCAAAAAGAACCAAATAGTCGACTGTCCGGACGCCGAAGCCTTAGCAGCTTTTAAACACAATGTCCGAGACGAATGGCTTGCCAGACACCTCGGCCAAGAGAAACCGAGGACAATGTCCGCGCTAACAAGCCCCATGACCCGCTTCTGCGCGGGAGAGGATAGCTGGCTAGCAAGATGCAGCACCAGCGACCCAAGTACATCTGAGATAAGAGATGGAAACGGAAAATCACGGCGCAGAAAAGAGCAGCGCCGGAATAAAGAGAAAAGCCCAAAGAGCACGGCAGTCAACGCCGGATTCAAAAGCTCGCGGCCAAACAACAAAACACCGCCTCTTAAGGATGACGGCGATGAGCTGTCCAACTTAAACAAGATTTTGGGTCGGATATGTCAAATCCACAGTACCCCCAGAAGGCCTGGAAACCACACCCACAGAGATTGTTGGGTTTTTAAACAGTCCGGCCAACTAAACGCCGAACACAAGGGGCTCGACGCGTCAAGCGAAGACGATAAAACCCACCAGTAGAGCACCGGCAAACAAAGGACTTTCCCACAAGAGGTCAAAGCAGTAAACTCACTTCATGTGATAATACGGAAAAATAGTGCGGCACTTTCTAAAAAGAGCCTCGCGCGGTCCAACCCTGCAAACCATAGAGATTGGATATCAAAACCAATCACTTTCGACCACCTGGACTATTCCAGAAGTGTTCGAAACGCGGGACGGACTGCCCTGATATTGAATCCCATAATCGACGGACTACAATTTACTAAAGTCCTAATGGACGGAGGCAGCGACTTAAACCTGCTGTATTCAAACACAATCCGCAAGATGGGGATAGACCCTACCAAAATTCGACACAGCCGCACTTCCTTCAAAGGAGTGACGCCAGGCCCTTACGCCAAGTGCACAGGCTCCCTACTACTAGAAGTTGTGTTCGGATCACCGAACAACTTTCAGCGCGAAAAACTAATTTTTCATATCGTCCCATTTAAAAGTGGATATCAAGCACTCTTGGGATGAAAGGCTTTTGTCCGTTTCAATGCCATACCACATTACGCGTCTCTTACACTCAAGATGCCCGGCCCACGTGGCATCATTTTAGTGCGGGGGTCACTTAAAGACCCCGGACTCGGATAGACGAGTCCGGCTTCAGTAGGCTAGGGGCTCCCTAGCCGCACACCCCTTCACAAGGGGCTGCGCGCACAAACAACCGCGGGTTCATTCAAACCCCGCTTTACTCATTTATATTTTTTCTTTTCACACATAACTTTCTTCGCACGAATTGTTTTCAAACTAAGCGTTCCTCTCTTTTTTACAGATGAACAACGTGCATACCCGTCCAGGATAACGGCACAGCGGAGACACAGGCGCAGACGTGCAGTAGGGACCCGTTGCGAGGATTCTTTTCAGATTAAGACCCTGCGTAAACCTTTTTTACTGTCTCTTGTTGTTATTCTCCCTTGGTTTCTTCCTATAACCAAAGCGGAGCCTGACGTTTTGGCATCGGCCGCGTCAGAAGACCATGCCCGTACCTGGACACTAGGGGCTTAGGGCATTGTTCTGCCCATTATTATAAAGACCGAACACCTTAGGGAGTGTCCGGCGTCTCGAGTTAGGCATTATATGCATCAGCTCCGAATCATGTCTTTGGTCAAATGTTGGGTTTGCCCGGCTCCTGTGTTTTGCTGCCTTACGTTCTGTATCATCGGCTAACGCGGCACCAGGAGAACTACTGCGATTGTGCCCCAGTTCGGCTGGGCGAGCACCTCAGTAGAGAAAGCCGAAAACTGACTGTCATGATATAGCGCGAGACTGGTCAACCACTCGATCGACTACCGGAATGTTTAGAATTCCCCGCTTTGACGAAGGACCGTTTCCCGGTCAGGCACACACGCGTCCCGAGCTCGGAGAAGTGCGGTGCCCCCAGGGGCTATATCGTAGCCCCACCCTCGAACTCCACTGGCTAAGTGAAAGTGATAAAGCATTATAGTCTGGATTGCCTCGTTTGCTACGCTACCACCTCCTTAACAGGACCGAGACGTCGGATTAAGTGTGAAAACGCGCTATTTTTGCGAACACCCCCGCACCTTGTGCGTGGGGGCTGAAGCCGAAGACTGCAATCTTTCAGGTTATACAAATGTATACGTAAACGGCCGCATAGGAGAAGTTTTACTACTTGGGACGCACAAGTATAAAAAGCAGTTATAGCATAATCATCGTTTTACAAGCTAAAACGTTCATTTGAACATGGCATTCTTTGAGCACTGCGACTCTATTACACGAGCGCCACGCATAACTTCCCCGAAATAGTGCTTGGCGGGGAGCCGGCTTCCATCCGAACCCTGGGCGGCAATAGCGGTGGCATCCATCTCTGTCCAATGTGTCTTCACACGGGCAAGAGCCATCCGCGCGCCTTCGATGCAGGCCGACCGCTTCATCTCCTTGATATGCGGCACCGCTCCAAGAAATTGCTGCAGTAAGCCGAAATAGCTCGTCGCCTTGGGCCTCTCTGGCCAGACATGAGCCACGATGTCGGTCATGGCAAGTCCGGACAATCTATTTAGCTTGGCTCATTCGGCCAACCGGTCGGTCAACGGAAGTGAACGATCCGGACTATGGAATTGAGACCAAAATAGCTCTTCCGTCTTGTGATCCTTCTGGCCCCGGAAGTGCTCAACGGCATCAGCCGCACTTGACGCTAAGTCCATATACGGATCCTCCGGACTCCACAGCTGGCTAAATTGGGCATACTTTTGATCCATAAACCGGCGACGTAGCAGAAAAGGCTTGCCAGCCACGATATCTCCGGCCTGGCGCAGCTCCTCCTTCATGGCCCGCATTGCAGAACGGGCATCCTTGGCCTCGGCGGTGGCCTTCCTCAGGTCTTCCCGCTCCGATAAGTGCTCCTTTTCAAGAGCCTCATTGCGGTCGGCAGCATCTTTTAATTTTACGGCCAATTCGGTCATCTCTTCCCTGCTTAGGCAGTGTGCAGCCTTTTCGGCTTTCAACTCCTCGGCCGCCATCGAGGCAGCCGCGTCACTCCTTCGGGCTTGCTCCTTAGCTTGAGCAAGTTCGGCCCGAAGGCTCTCCACAGCAGCAGCACCGTCTGTACCACATATAATTTATCAGAGGGCTTTGACCCCCTCAATAAAGCGACTGCGGAGAACTCATTTACCTTGCGACTCGTCAAGTCGCCGGTTGACAAGTGCGATGTCCGCATCCGCCACATCAAGTTGCCGCATTAACTCAGCAACTCCACCAGTCCGGCTAGCCCTCGGACTATCCACCACCTGCATAGGAACGGCGACATTCATTACTTGCGATTTTGATCCTCGGCACGCTGTCGTTCTCGACAACCTACCGAGTCTCAGGGGCTACTATCTATACAGGGCGCACTTTTATGTGCAAAACTGTCAAAAAAAGGGGTGCGTCATTCTCGCGTACCTCAAATCCCGCTAGCAAACTCATAGCGGTGTTGCGCAATTCACTCTCGGCGGACGAAATCCTTCCAATCACCATACGCATCAATGCACGGTGATCTTCTGAGATGGACGCCCTCTCAAGCAGATTCTTCAGTTCTCCCGGCCGGACACTAGCGGGCGCCGAACTCTCCGGCCCCTCTGGACTCGGGGATACCCTCCGTGACGATACTTCAGGATCGTCTGCCTTATCTGACAGCGCAGCAGACGGAGGCGTTTCGCTCTCCATCATCTTCGGAAGAAGGTCCCCCGAAGACGAACTCATCTGAGAAGGCTGCAAATCCGAACTGCAAGACAAAAGTTTCGGTTACCCACAGAAGCACAAATGGAGGTATTTTCTTACTAATGAAACCCCCTTTTTTCATACTCACTGCTCGCTGGAGGGCTGATCCTTTGGCAATGATTGTACGTCTAGATTCTCCCCGGACGCCGGACCCCCCGGTGAAGATCTTTTCCCCCGTTTAGGGGCTTTGGCCTCTGGATCTTCGGAGGCGGTCCTCTTCTCCCCCTGGAAGGAGGGGTTTTTGATTCCCCCCTCTTCAGACGCCCCTTTGGGCGGAATAATAGCTCCTCTATTTTCCCCATCGCTCCCTCCTACGGGTGCGACCTCCAACATTCTGACCAGCACGGGCTCCAGTGCGGTCTCTGGGAGGGGAGCCGGACACCTTATCAGCTTCGATCGCGCTACCCACTCCTGTAAAGAGTAATGGGTCAGGAGGCGAACTCTAGAAAAGCAGATAAATAGAACGTCCGGACTCTGAGCTATTTACCTGAGTATCCGGGCGATTGCAGCTTAGGCCTGCGTCCTCGGTCAATTCCGGACACGCTACCTGCGGTCCGAAGAACAACTTGTACATCTCCACGGGTGTAGCACCCATGAAGTGTTGGAGAATTCGAGGTCCCTCCGGGTTGAACTCCCATAGACGGAGAGGACGGCGTTTGCAGGGCAGAAGACGCCTGATTAGCATAACCTGCATCACCACGACCAGATTGATCTCCCTCGCCTGGAGGTCTCTAATCCGGCCCTGCAATGAGGGCACGTCTTCGGACGGCCCCCAATTGAGCCCTTGGTTGACCCACGACATCAGTTGGCGTGGAGGTCCCGGGCGGAATGAAGGCGGCGGCTTTTGCTTGCTGCCCTTCGGAGCGGTGATATAGAACCACTCCTGCTGCCACAGTCCGAGTTCCTCTTGGAAGGAACCCTCGGGCCACGGGGCATCGGCCTTTCTGCTTATGGCCGCCCCGCCGCACTCCGCTTGACGCCCCCCGATCATCTTCGGCTCCACATTAAAGGTCTTCAGCCACAGGCCGAAGTGGGGAGTGACGCGGAGGAAGGCTTCGCAGACGATAATGAATGCGGAGATATGGAGGATGGACTCCGGAGCCAAGTCGTGGAAATCCAGCCCGTAGTAGAACATGAGCCCTCTCACGAAGGGGTCCGTCGGGAAGCCTAAACCCCGACGGAGGTGGGATACGAAGACAACGTGCTCACCGGGCTCGGGGCGGGCACGGCCTGCCCTTGGGCGGGCAACCTGTGCGAAATCTCGTAGGACAGGTACTTGGCCTCGCGCAGCTTAAACACGTCCTCCTCCGTGACGGAGGAGGGCATCCACCGGCCCTGGAGGTCGGAGCCGGACATGGTTGAGAATCCGAAGCGCTCGAATCTGAGGCTCTGAGTGTTGGAACTAGGGGCGAGGAGGAGATTCGATGCGAGATTGAAGAAAAAGAACGAGCCTTGGTCCTCTTATAAAGGGGAAAATACCAAGAGTCGTCTCCGTGACCGTTTGGGATTCACCTTCGATAGAGGAGGCGTGGCGACGGGCACGGTTGGGTTACCCACGCACGTATTGATGAGAATCCCGGAATAAGGGGAACACGATCTCTGCTTCGACAAGACGTGCCAAGGAAACCGCTTCGCTAAACGTGCTGAGGTGGTATAGTAAAAAACGATTCAAGTAAAAGCCTGGTAGCGGTGTGATGCCATGCCGCATAATACGTCAGCAGATTGGACTTGTGTGCATTTTATTCTCTCTACGGTGGAATGTGGAATTTATTTTGCAGAGCCGGACACTATCCTGGTGTTCATGATCTTCTCTGGATTATTCAAGGGAGGAACCCGCCTTGCAATGCCGAACATTATGCGCGCCGGACTTATCGTCATTGAAGCCTGGTTCAGGGGCTACTGAGGGAGTCCTGGACTAGGGGGTGTCCGGACAGCCGGACTATCATCGTCCGCCGGACTCCAAGACTACGAAGATACAAGATTGAAGACTCCGTCCCGTGTCCGGATGGGACTTTCCTTGGCGTGGAAGGCAAGCTTGGCAATACGGATATGTAGATCTCCTACCATTGTAACCGACTCTGTGTAACCCTAGCCTCCTCCGGTGTCTATATAAACCGGAGGGCTTTAGTCCGTAGGACAACATACATTACAACAATCATACCATAGGCTAGCTTTAGGGTTTAGCCTCCTTGATCTCGTGGTAGATCCACTCTTGTACTACCCATATCATCAATATTAATCAAGCAGGACGCAGGGTTTTACCTCCATCGAGAGGGCCCGAACCTGGGTAAAACATTGTGTCCCTCGTCTCCTGTTACCATCCGCCTAGACGCACAGTTCGGGACCCCTACCCGAGATCCGCCGGTTTTGACACCGACAGTGGGCGTGCCCCCCACCCTCGTGGGCCCCTCGTTGCTCCATTGACGTACTCCCTTCGCCTATATATACTCCTGTACCCTGAAAAAATCCAGGGGCACCACGAAAACCTAATTCCACCACCGCAACCTTCTGTATCCGCGAGATCCCATCTTGGAGCCTTCGTCGGCGCTCCGCCGGAGGGGGAATCGACCATGGAGGGCCTCTACATCATCTCCAAGGCCTCTCCGATGAGTTGTGATTAGTTTACCATAGACCTTTGGGTCCATAGTTATTAGCTAGATGGCTTCTTCTCTATCTTTGAATCTGAATACAAAGTTCTCCTTGATCTTCTTGGAGATCTATTCGATGTAACTCTTTTTGCGATGTGTTTGTTGAGATCCGATGAATTGTGGGTTTATGATCAAGTTTATCTATGAGAAATATTTGGATCTCCTCTGAATTCTTTTATGTGTGATTAGTTATCTTTGCAAGTCTCTTCGAATTATCATTTTGGTTTGGCCTACTACATTGATCTTTCTTGCAATGGGAGAAGTGCTTAGCTTTGGGTTCAATCTTGCGATGTCCTTTCCCAGTGACAGCAGGGGCAGCACGGCACGTATTGTATTATTGCCGCCGAGGATAAAAAGATGGGGTTTATATCATATTGCATGAGTTTATCCCTCTACATCATGTCATCTTTCTTAATGTGTTACTCTGTTTTTCATGAACTTAATACTCTAGGTGCAGGCAGGAGTCGGCCGGTGTGTGGAGTAGTAGTAGTAGATGCAGAATCGTTTCGATCTACTTGTCACGAACGTGATGCATATATACATGATCATGCCTAGATAATCTCATAACTATGCACTTTTCTATCAATTGCTCGACAGTAATTTGTTCACCCACCGTAATACTTATGCTATCTTGAGAGAAGCCACTAGTGAAACCTATGGCCCTCGGGTCTATCTTTTATCATATAAGTTTACCGTCTACTTTTATTTGCATCTTTTACTTTCCAACCTATATCATAAAAATACCAAAATTATTTATCTTATCCTATTATCTCTATCAGTTCTCACTTTCGCAAGTTACCGTGAAGGGATTGACAACCCCTTTATCATGTTGGTTGCGAGGTTCTTGTTTGTTTGTGTAGGTGCATTGGACTTTTGAGGAGCCTCCTACTGGATTGATACCTTTGTTCTCAAAAATTGAGGAAAATACTTACGCTACTTTGCTGCATCACCCTTTCCTATTCAAGGGAAAACCAACGCAGTGCTCAAGAGGTAGCACTTGATTCTTGATTCGGGGTATGTGGTGGAGCTCTAACCCCTCAAACTTCTTCTCTGGCTTTCTTACTGCATTGTAATAACCTGTCATAGCTGTACTCCTGATGTCCCATTCCTTCATTACTTGATTGACCACTAAGTCTTAGTCACCGTAGACCATCAAGCATCGGACGCCGAGTGAAATGGCCATATGTAACCCATACAAAAGTGCCTCATACTCAGCTTTGTTGTTTGAAGAATCAAACTGAATCTGGAGGACATAGCTGAGCTTGTCACCTCTTGGGGATACCAAAACCACTCCTGCACCAGAGCATTTCAACATCTTGGACCCATCAAAGAACATAGTCCAATGCTCCGAGTGAATTTGGGTCGATTGCTGCTGTTCAATCCACTCGGCGACAAAATCTGCTATTGCTTGGGACTTGATGGCTTTCTTTGCCTCGAACTTGATATCCAACGGAAGGAGTTCAATCGCCCACTTTGCCACTCGACCAGCTGCATCTCTATTGTTCAGAATTTCTGATAATGGGGCGTCACTGACGACTGAAACCGAGTGGTCAGAGAAGTAGTGTGCAACTTTCTTCGTGGTCAAATAAATTCCATAAACAAGCTTCTAATAATGTGGATATCTCTGCTTGGATGGAGTCAAGACTTCAGAAATATAATAAACTGGGCGCTGAACTTTGTAGGCTTTGCCTTCTTCTTCCCGCTCGACCGTGAGCACCGTGCTGACGATTTGTCTAGTGGCTGCGATGTGAAGTAGTAAAGGCTCTTTGCTGATTGGAGCAGCGAGCATTGGCTGGGTGGAAAGCAGGGCTTTGAGCTCTTCAAACACTGCTTTAGCTTCATCATTCCACTCGAACTTGTCAGACTTCTTCATCAGTCGGTAAAGAGGTAATGCCTTTTCACTGAGGCGTGAGATGAATTGACTCAATGCAGCCAAACAACCAGTAAGCTTCTGAACATCGCGCACATGCATAGGGTGTTTCATTCGGAGGATTGTGCCAACCTTCTATGGGTTTGCATCGATTCCTCGTTCGGAAACGAGGAAACCGAGTAACTTTCCACCTGCGACTCCGTATGTGCACTTTGACGGATTGAGCTTGATATCATATCTTCTTAAGTTGGCAAAGGTTTCAGCAAGGTCAATCAGTAGGTCTGAACCTTTGCGTGACTTAACCACGATGTCATCCATGTATGCTTCCACATTCCGACTGATTTGAGTGAGCAGACACTTCTGAATCATGCGCACGAACGTGGCACCAGCATTCTTGAGGCCAAAGGGCGTAGTAACGTAGCAAAAACACCCGAATGGGGTGATGAAAGTTGTTTTTATTTTGTCGGGTCCATACAATCGGATCTGATGGTACCCAGAATAAGCATCCAAAAAGGACAAGCGCTCACACCCCGCAGTTGAGTCGACTATCTGGTCGATACGGGCAAAGGAAAATGATCTTTCGTGCAGGCCCAATTGATATGCTTGAAATCAATACACATTCGAAGTGACTTATCTTTCTTGGGGACCATAACAACATTGGCGAGCCACTAGGAGTGGTATATCTCGCGGATGAACTCAGCTGCCAGAAGCTGAGCCACCTCGTCGCCAATTGCCTTCCTCTTCTCCGCGGCGGACCAATGGAGATGCTCTTTAACGGGTTTGCTTTCGGGTTGACTCGCGAATGGTGCTCAGCCAGTCCCCTGGGTACACCCGGCATGTCTGATGGTTTCCATGGGAAGATGTCCCAGTCCTCATGGAAGAACTGGATGAACGCTTCTTCCTATTTGCTGTTGAGTGTTGTTGAGATATGAGTTGGAGCGGCATTGGGATCGGTCGGGTGAATGTGAACTGGTTTGTTTCACCAGCCGACTGAAATGCAGACTCTGAAGCAAGCTTCTTGGCATGCAACAAATCACTCGGATCCGCATTCTTCTGGTATTCTTGCACTTCTACAGCTGCCATCTGTTCATCGGCGATCTTTGAGCCCTTCTGGAGGCAATCTTCTGCCCTCTGCCGATTTCCAGTGACTGTGATCACGCCAGGCATCTTCAACTTGAGAACAGGTAACACGGTCGAGCCATGAAACAAGCATAAGCAGGCATGCCTAGAATAGCATGATAGGCACTTTCAAAATCCACCACCTCGAACATCATCTTTTCGATAATTCTTTGAATCACCAAAAACCACATCAAGAGTGATCTAACCGAGTGAATCGGCTTTCTTTCCTGGGATGACACCGTGGAATCTCATGTTGCTCTCGCTGAGCTTGGACATCGGAATGCCCATCCCTCGGAGGGCCTCAGCATACAGTATATTCAAACCACTGAAACCGTCCATCAAAACCTTGGTCAGTCGAGTGCCCCCAACAACTGGGTCGACCACCAACGCTTGCTGTCCAGGGGTAGCAACGTGCGCTGGATGGTCAGACTGGTCGAATGTAATGGGTTTTTCTTTGACCACTTCAAATACATCATCGTTGCCGGGGGAACTGATGACCCACAAGTGTAGGGGATCTATCGTAGTCCTTTCGATAAGTAAGAGTGTCGAACCCAACGAGGAGCAGAAGGAAATGACAAGCAGTTTTCAGTAAGGTATTCTCTGCAAGCACTGAAATTGTAGGTAACAGATAGTTTTGTGACAAGGTAATTTGTAAAGAGTAACAAGCGATGAAAGTAAATAAGGTGCAGCAAGGTGGGCCAATCCTTTTTGTAGCAAAGGACAAGCCTCGACAAGTTCTTATATAGAGAAAAGCGCTCCCGAGGACACATGGGAATTATCGTCAAGATAGTTTTCATCACGCATATGATTCACGTTCGTTACTTTGATAATTTGATATGTAGCTGAACCTGTGCTTGGGTACTGCCCTTTCTTGGACAAGCATCCCACTTATGATTAACCCCTATTGCAAGCATACGCAACTACAAAAGAAGTATTAAGGTAAACCTAACCATAGCATGAAACATATGGATCCAAATCAGCCCCTTACGAAGCAACTCATAAACTAGGGTTTAAGCTTCTGTCACTCTAGCAACCCATCATCTACTTATTACTTCCCAATGCCTTCCTCTAGGCCCAAATAATGGTGAAGTGTCATGTAGTTGACGTTCACATAACACCACTAGAGGAGAGACAACATGCATCTCATCAATATCGAACGAATACCAAATTCACATGACTACTAATAGCAAGACTTCTCCATTGTCCTCAGGAACAAACGTAACAACTCACAAAGCATATTCATGTTCATAATCAGAGGGGTATTAATATGCATTAAGGATCTAAACAAATGATCTTCCACCGAATAAACCAACTAGCATCAACTACAAGGAGTAATCAACACTACTAGCAACCCACATGTACCAATCTGAGGTTTTGGGACAAAGATTGGGTACAAGAGATGAACTAGGGTTTGAGAGGAGATGGTGCTGATGAAGATGTTGATGGAGATTGACGCCCTCCCGATGAGAGGATCATTGGTGATGATGGTGGTGATGATTTCCCCCTCCCGGAGGGAAGTTTTCCTGGCAGAACAGCTCCGCCGGAGCCCTAGATTGGTTCCGCCAAGGTTCCACCTCGTGGCGGTGGAGTTTCATCCCGAAAGCTTGCTTATGAATTTTTCCAGGGTACAAGATTTCATATAGCAGAAGATGGGCACCGGAGGGCTGCCAGGTGGCCCACGAGGCGGGGGGTGCGCCCAGGGGGGTAGGGTGCGCCCCCACCCTCGTGGCCAGGGTGTGGGCCACCTCTGGTACTTCTTCCGCTCCCAAAATGACTTTCGTGGAGTTTCAGGACTTTGGAGCTGTGCAGAATAGGTCTCTAATATTTACTCCTTTTCTAGCCCAGAATCCCAGCTGCCAGCATTCTCCCTCTTCATGTAAACCTTGTAAAATAAGAGAGAATATCCATAAGTATTGTGACATAACATGTAATTGCAGCCCATAATGCAATAAATATCGATATAAAAGCATGATGCAGAATGGACGTATCAACTCCCGCAAGCTTAGACCTCGCTTGTCCTCAAGCAGAAGCCGATGTCGAAAAATATGTCCACATGTTTAGAGATAGAGGTGTCGATAAAATAAAATACAGACATGAGGGCATCATGATCATTCTTATAACAGCAACATTTTTATATTTTATCATATGATTCTTTATCCTCAAGTAACAATCTATTCACAATGTCAAGTATGAATCAGAAACTTCATTGAGAACCAACAAACTATGATCTCGGTCGTTGAAGCAATTGCAATTTATCACAACATCGGAAAGAGTCGATATAAGAGCTTTTCAGCAAGTCCACATACTCAACTATCATTTAGTCTTCCACAATTGCTAACACTCACGCAATACTTGTGGTTATGGAGTTTTAATCGGACACAGAGAAAGATAGGGGCTTATAGTGTTGCCTCCCAACCTTTTACCTCAAGGGTAATGTCAACAATAATAGTTCATGCTAACTTACATCCAATTGGATATATATATATATATATATATATATATATATATATATATATATATATATATCAGGATCTTTCCAACACGAGGTGCTTGCCAAAGGATAAAAATAAAAAGGAAAGGTGAAGATCACCATGACTCTTGCATAATGTAAAAGATAGGCCCTTCGCAGAGAGAAGCAGAGGTTGTCATGTGCATTTTGGTTGGACGTACGAAATCTTAATGCAAAAGAACGTCACTTTATATTGCCACTTGTGATATGAACCTTTATTATGCAGTCTGACGCTTTTATTACTTGCATATCACAAGATCGTATAAAGCTTATTTTCTCCACACTAATAAGTCATACATATTTAGAGAGCAATTTTTATTGCATGCAACATGACAACTTACTTGAAGGATCTTACTCAATCCATAGGTAGATATGGTGGACTCTCATGGCAAAACTGGGTTTAAGGATATTTGGAAGCACAAGTAGTATCTCTACTTGGTGCAAGGAATTTGTCTAGCATGAGGGGGAAAGGCAAGCTCAACATGTTGGACGATCCATGACAATATACTTTAATTTAGATGTGAGAAAACATAACCCATTATGTTGTCTTCCTTGTCCAACGTCAACTCTTTAGCATGTCATACTTTAATGAGTGCTCACAATCATAAAAGATGTCCAAGATAGTATATTTATATGTGAAAACCTCTCTTTCTTTATTACTTCCTATTAATTGCAACAATGACCAAAACTATGTTTGCCAACTCTCAACAACTTTTATGCATCATACTCTTTATGTGTGAAGTCATTACTCTCCATAAAGTCAATATGATCTCTTTATTTCTTTTTATTCTTTTATTCCCTCAAGATCATAGCAAGATAGCAAAGCCCTTGACTCGACACTAATCTTTATTATATAGCTCACGGACTCGATTACATAGAGGGATCATAAAGCAAAACTCAAAACTAAACCATACTAAAACTTTATTCTACTAGATCAAGATATTACTAAAAGGATCGAACTAAGAAAAACGGTAAAGATAGGAGTGTGATGGTGATACGATACCGGGGCACCTCCCCCAAGCATGGCAGTTGCCAAGGGGAGTGCCCATACACATGTTATTAGTTCCTCGGAGGTGGTGATGATGGAGTTGTTGATGATGTAGGCTTGTCGTCCGTCTTCCAAGGGATAGGCTCACTATCATAGAAGGATGATCGAGTCTCCGGGATCCTCAAATCTGCAGCCAAACTCATCCTCTTGAATCTATATTCATACTCACAGTTTTGGTTTTGCAGGTCATAGATCTGGGCTTGGAGGTGCTCGATTTTCTTATGAAGCTTGAAGATGGTCTCCCCAATATTCTTGGCGTCCAGCTTGTGGTTGTTGGTGAACTCCGTGATCATCATCTATTTGCCGTTGAGTCTGCGTTCCACCATCCCTTGGCACTTGAAAACTTGTTGTTCCATTGTTTCGAGCTTTGTCTCCAAGCTTCTGGTACTCCTTGGTCCCTCAACATCGCGGATGTGCAGCACCCCCTCACGCATCTTAATGGTTTGAGGGTGATTCAGCACCTCCACGAGGTAGGGGTTGATGACCCTCTCGAAAAACTTGTCCCTGGGGCGCTTGAAGACGTCATGGTGCTCTAGATCTGTCAGAAAAATAGCTGGAAACAAAGACAGAAGATTTTTGCGTGATACGGTGGTCAAAACCTTCGGGAGATTATATAATGAATTTTTATCGACCAAAAGAAGTATCGTGCAAGAAAATGGAGTCCGAAGAGCGCATGAGGTGCCCACAAGGCAGGGGGCACGCCCAGGGGGGTAGGGTGCGCCCTCCACCCTCCTGGACGCCTCGTGTCCTTCCCGGACTACTTCTTATTTTCTATTTTCTTAAAGATTCCAAAACGGAGAAAAAATGCTATTAGAACTGTTTTGGAGTCGGTTTACTTACCGTACCACATACCTATTCCTTTTCGGAGTCTGGAACATTCTAGAAAGTGTCCCTTATGTATTCCTCCGGGGTTACGGTTTCAATGACATTAGTTTCAACATTTATTGGATTACCTGAGATATAATGTTTGATTCTTTGACCGTTCACCACCTTCGGATTTGTGCCTTCGAAGTTGTTGATTTTTATGGCACCGGAACGATAGACCTCCTCGATAACGTAAGGCCCTTCCCATTTAGAGAGAAGCTTTCCTGCAAAAAATCTTAAACGAGAGTTGAATAGCAACACGTAATCACCTACGTTAAACGCACGCTTTTGTATCCTTTTGTCATGCCATCTTTTAACTTTTTCTTTAAACAGTTTGGCATTCTCATAGGCTTGAGTTCTCCATTCATCAAGTGAGCTAATGTCAAATAACCTCTTCTCACCGGCAAGTTTGAAATCATAATTGAGCTCTTTAATGGCCCAATATGCCTTATGTTCAAGCTCGAGAGGTAAGTGACATGCTTTTCCATAGACCATTTTATATGGAAACATACCCATAGGAATTTGAGCTCTCTATTACTCAGCTCTACTTGACCACTAGACCGTGGGTGATAAGGAGATGCAATTCTATGATTAACATCATACTTATCAAGCATTTTTTGAAAAGCACCATGAATAAAATGTGAACCACCATCTGTCATTAAGTATCTAGGGACTCCAAACCTGGGAAAAATAACTTCTTTAGGCATGTTAATAGAGGTGTTATGATCAGCACTACTAGTTGGAATAGCTTCTACCCACTTAGTAACATAATCAACAGCAGTGTATCCATTAGAGGAAGGAAATGGTCCCATATAATCAAAGCCCCAAACATCAAATGGTTCAATAACAAGAGAATAATTCATAGGCATTTCTTGACGTCTACTAATATTACCAATTCTTCAACATTCATCACAAGACAAGACAAACTTACGGGCATCTTTGAAGAGAGTAGGCCAATAAAAACCAGATTGCAATACCTTGTGTGCAGTTCTATCTCCTACGTGGTGTACTCAATATGCCTCGGAGTGACACTTGCGTAGGATCTGTTCCTGTTCATGCTCAGGTACACAACGTCTAATAACACCATCTACTCCTTCTTTATAAAGGTGTGGGTCATCCCAGAAGTAATGTCTTAAATCATAGAAAAACTTTTTCTTTTGTTGGTATGTGAAACTAGGTGGTATAAATTTAGCAACAATGTAATTAGCATAATCAGCATACCATGGAGCAGTACGAGAAGCATTTATGACAGCTAATTGTTCATCAGGAAAGTTATCATTAATAGGTAGCCGGTCATCAAGAACATTCTCTAACCTAGACAGGTTGTCTGCAACAGGGTTCTCAGCTCCCTTTCTATCAATAGTATGCAAATCAAATTCTTGTAGTAGGAGAACCCATCTAATAAGTCTAGGTTTAGCATCTTTCTTTTCCATAAGATATTTAATAGCAGCATGGTTAGTGTGAACAGTTACTTTAGAATCAACAATATAAGGTCTGAACTTATCACAAGCAAATACAACTGCTAAGAATTCTTTTTCAGTAGTAGCATAATTTATCTGGACACTTTCTAGAGTCTTACTAGTATATTGAATAACATTTAGTTTCTTATCAACTCTTTGTCCTAGAACAGCACCTACAGCATAATCACTAGCATCACACATAATTTCAAAGGGTAAATTCCAATCAGGTGGCTAAACAATAGGTGCAGAAATCAAAGCTTTCTTTAGTATTTCAAATGCTTCTACACAATCATCATCGAAGAAAAAAGGAATATCTTTTTGTAATAGATTAGTCAGAGGCCTAGAAATTTTAGAAAAGTCCTTAGTGAACCTCCTATAAAAACCGCTATGACCAAGGAAACTTCTTATACCTTTAATGTACTTGGGACACGGCATCTTCTCAATAGCATCAACTTTAGCTTTATCAACTTCAATACCTCTTTCAGAAATTTTATGCCCCAAGACAATACCTTCATTAACCATAAAGTGGCACTTCTCCCAATTCAAAACAAGACTAGTATCTTCGCATCTCTGCAAAACTCATTCAAGGTTGCTCAAACAATCATCAAAAGAGGATCCATAAATGGAGAAATCATCCATGAATACCTCACAAATCTTTTCACAAAAGTCAGAGAATATAGCCATCATGCATCTTTGAAAGGTAGAAGGTGCATTACATAAACCAAAAGGCATACGTCTATAAGCAAAAGTACCAAAAGGGCAAGTAAAAATGGTCTTTTCTTGATCCTCTACTGACACGGGTATTTGAGAGAAACCAGAGTAACCATCTAGAAAGCAAAAATGTGTATGTTTGAATAGTCTTTCTAGCATTTGATCAATAAAAGGTAAAGGGTAATGATCTTTTTAGTAGCTTTATTTAATTTGCGGAAATCAATTACCATCCTATAACCTGTAATAATTCTTTGTGGGATTAATTCATCTTTATCATTAGGAATGACATTAATACCTCCCTTCTTAGGGACACAATGGACATGACTTACCCACTGACTATCAGCAACGGGATAAATTATACCTGCCTCAAGGAGCTTTAGTATTTCCTTTCTTACCACTTCTTTCATCTTAGGATTTAACCATCGTTGGTGATCAATAACTGGTTTGGCGTCTTCGTCCAATTTTATTTTGTGTTGCCATAGAGTGGGACTAATGCCCTTAAGATCATCAAGAGTATATCCAATAGCAGCACGGTGCTTCTTCAGAGTTTTCAATAATCTTTCCTCTTCCTACTCTAAAAGTTTAGCACTAATAATAACAGGATATAACTTCTTTTCATCAAGACAAGCATATTTAAGAGTGTCAGGTAGTGGTTTAAGCTCAAACACGGGATCACCCTTGGGTGGTGGAGGATCCCCTAGGATTTCAACAAGCAAGTTGTATTTCAATATAGGTCCCTGTTTAAAGAATACTTCATCTATCTCCCTTCTTTCATTCATAAACATACCATTTTCATGGTCTAGCAAATATTGTTCTAAAGGATCATTAGTAGGAACGGCAATAGAAGCAAGACCAATAATTTCATCCTCACTAGGCAATTCTTTATCATGGGGTTGTCTACGAAACTTAGCAAAGTTAAACTCATGAGACATATCTCCCAAACCAATAGTAACAACATCCTTTTTGCAATCTATCCTAGCATTAACAGTGTTCAAGAAGGGTCTACCAAATATAATGGGACAAAAGTCTTCTTGTGGGGAACCAAGAACAAGAAAATCAGTAGGATATTTAACTTTCCCACACAAGACTTCAACATCTCTAACAATCCCAATTGGTGAAATAGTATCTCTATTAGCAAGCTTAATGGTAACATCAATTTCTTCTATCTCAGCGGGTGCAATATCATGCATAATTTCTTTGTATAAGGAATGAGGTATTGCACTAGCACTGGCGCCCATATCACATAAGCCATGATAACAATGATCTCCTATTTTAACAGAAATAACAGGCATGCCTACAGCAGGTCTATGTTTCTTAGCATCGGGTCTAGCGATTCTAGCAGATGCATCACAGGAATAAATAACATGCCCATTAATATTATCGGCCAAGAGATCTTTAACCATAGCAATACTAGGTTCAACTTTAATTTTCTCAGGTGGTGTATATGTTTTATATTACTCTTATGGACCACGGTTGAAGCTATAGCATGATCCTTTATCCTAACAGGGAAAGGTTGCTTCTCAATATAAGTAGTAGGAACAATAGGATCATTATAAGTGATAGTCTTTTCTTCAACTGTAATAGGTGCAACTACTTTTACTTCAGTGGGAGGATTATATTTAAACCACTTATCTTTAGGGAGGTCAACATGAGTAGCAGATGATTCACAGAAGGAAGCTACTATCTCAGAGTCAAGTCCATATTTAGTGCTAAATCCACGAAAAGCATCGGTATCCATAAAAGATTTAACACAATCAAACTTAGGTGTCATACCTAACTCCTTACCTTCGGTGGAATCCCAATCTTCAGAATTGCGTTTAATTCTTTCCAATAAATCCCATTTGAATTCAATAGTCTTCATCATAAAAGACCCAGCACAAGAAGTATCGAGCATGGAGCGATTGTTGAGAGAAAGTCGAGCATAAAAATTTTGAATAATCATTTCTCTTGAGAGCTCATGATTTGGGCATGAATATAACATTAACTTAAGCCTCTCCCAAGCTTGAGCGACGCTTTCTCCTTCGCGAGGCCACAAATTATATATATAATTACGATCATGATGAACAAGATGCATAGGATAAAACTTATGGTGAAATTCTAATTTCAATCGTTTGTAGTCCCATGATCCCATATCATCACATAGCCTATACCATGTCAATGCATCTCCCTTCAAAGATAAAGGGAAGACCTTCTTCTTGACAACATCATCAGGCATACCTGCAAGCTTAAATAATCCACAAACTTCATCCACATAGATTAGGTGTAAATCGGGATGCAATGTTCCATCTCCTGCAAAGGGATTAGCTAGCAGTTTCTCTACCATACCCGAAGAAATTTCAAAGTAAACATTTTCAGTAGGTTCAGTAGGTTGAGGAGAAACTCTTTGCTCTACTGGTCGGGGTGAAGATACCCCGAACAAGCCCCTCAAAGGATTTTGGTCCATAGTAACAAGTGACAGTAAATTTCAGCACACTATATAAATATTTCCTTACCAAGTTCCACTTACCAAAGGCGCTTCACTCCCCAGCAATGGTGCCAGAAAAGAGTCTTGATGACACACAAGTGTAAGGGATCTATCATAGTCCTTTCGATAAGTAAGAGAGTCGAACCCAACATGGAGCAGAAGGAAATGACAAGCGGTTTTCAGTAAGGTATTCTCTGCAAGCACTGAAATTTTAGGTAACAGATAGTTTTGTGACAAGATAATTTGTAACGAGTAACAAGTGATGGAAGTAAATAAGGTGAAGCAAGGTGGCCCAATCCTTTTTGTAGCAAAGGACAAGCCTGCACAAGTTCTTATATAGAGAAATGCGCTCCCGAGGACACATGGGAATTATCGTCAAGCTAGTTTTTATCACGCTCATATGATTCGCGTTCGTTAGTTTATAATTTGATATGTGGGTGAACCGGTGCTTGGGTATTGCCCTTTCTTGGACAAGCATCCCACTTATGATTAACCCCTATTGCAAGCATCCACAACTACAAAAGAAGTATTAAGGTAAACCTAACCATAGCATGAAACATATGGATCCAAATCAGCCCTTACGAAGCAACTCATAAACTAGGGTTTAAGCTTCTGTCACTCTAGCAACCCATCATCTAATTATTACTTCTCAATGCCTTCCTCTAGGCCCAAATAATGGTGAAGTATCATGTAGTCGACGTTCACATAACACCACTAGAGGAGAGACAACATATATGTCATCAAAATTTCGAATGAATACCAAATTCACATGACTACTAATAGCAAGACTTCTCCCATGTCCTCACGAACAAATGTAACTACTCACAAAGCATATTCATGTTCATAATCAGAGGGGTATTAATATGCATTAAGGATATGAACAAATGATCTTCCACCGAATAAACCAACTAGCATCAACTACAAGGAGTAATCAACACTAATAGCAACCCACAGGTACCAATCTGAGGTTTTGGGACAAAGATTGGGTACAAGAGATGAACTAGGATTTGAGAGGAGATGGTGCTGGTGAAGATGTTGATGCAGATTGACCCCCTCCCGATGAGAGGATCGTTGGTGATGACGATGGTGATGATTTCCCCCTCCCAGAGGGAAGTTTCCCCGGCAGAACAGCTCCGCCGGAGCCCTAGATTGGTTCCGCCAAGGTTCTGCCTCGTGGCGGCAGAGTTTCGTCCCGAAAGCTTGCTTATGAATTTTTCCAGGGTAAAAGACTTCATATAGCAGAAGATGGGCACCGGAGGGCTGCCAGGTGTCCCACGAGGCAGGGGGCGCGCCCAGGGGGTAGGGCGCGCCCCCACCCTCGTGGCCAAGGTGTGGGGCCCCTTTGGTACTTCTTCCACTCAATATTTTTTATTAATTCCCAAAATGACTTTCGTGGAGTTTCAGGACTTTTGGAGCTGTGCACAATAGGTCTCTAATATTTTCTCCTTTTCCAGCCCAGAATCCCAGCTGTCGGCATTATCCCTCTTCATGTAAACCTTGGAAAATAAGAGAGAATAGCCATAAGTATTGTGACAGAACGTGTAATAGCAGTCCATAACGCAATAAATATCGATATAAAAGCATGATGCAAAATGGACGTATCAGCAACCATGTTTACTTCTCTGTTTATAACTTTCAGTCGACTTTTGCTCTCGAGGTCAGCAAAAATCACCAAAGTGGCATTGACCTTGGGGTAACCGACATCTTCCTCTTTGTCCTCCTCCTTATCAGACTCTTTTTCCTTTTCACTGGGCTGGCCCTCTCGAAAAATCTAAATCAGGAGTCGACACTGTCGAGTGGTATGCTTGGGAAGAATCGAGTTTCCCTCTTCATCTTTTTTGGTGTGTATATGACACGGTAAATCAAGAAAATCATTTCCTGCTTGATCTTTCACTTTCTTGGGGGTCCAAGGCCCTTTAGGCTTCCCCTTGAACTTCCCTTGATTCAAAACCGCTGCCTCAGCAGGACCTACGGCTTCGGCTTTGTGTTTCTGCTTCCGACTGGAGTTCCCTCTTCTGGTATCCTAGGCGACTGGTTTGTTCTTGCCACTCCGGAGTCGGTCTTCTTCTTCACCATTAGCATACCGAGTGGCAATCTCCATCATCCGAGTCAGAGACATGTCTCCGGTCCGACCGAACTTCAGATTGAGCTCTCTGTAGCGAACGCCTTCTTTAAAGGTATGAACTGCTTGATCCTCTGATACATTCTCCACTGTATGGTGAAGGGTAGTCCATCTCCGGATATGGTCTCTCAAAGTCTCATTCCGCTTCTGAACACAATGTTGTAATTCGGCCAATCCAGCAGGTCGCTTGCAGGTGCCTTTGAATGTTTTGGTAAACACTCGGGCTAACTCTTCCCAATTAAAAATTCTCCCAGGGGCCAACTGATTCAACCAGGCTCTGGCAGAACCCTCAAGCATCAAGGGGAGGTGTTTCATGGCCACCTCATTGTTGCCACCACCAATGTTCACCGCCACTCGGTAATCCTCCAACCAAGTGTCGGGCTTCGACTCTTCGGTGAACTTACTTACGTCCAACGCCAACCTGAAGTTGTGAGGGATCTCAGCGGCTTAGATGGCTCTTCCGAAGCACTCGGGGCCGGAAACGTGCACTCTGCTTCCACGGGTCGATCTCTATCCAGCCCTTCTCTGTATGCTCTATTCCTGTCTACCAAACCTTGCACAAGGACTGATCTTGCATCGAACCCAGGCTCTCTTGGGTCGACCGGAACTCTATGGTCATTACCATACGGGCGCCTGTCATCATACTGCCGAGGCGCATACGACACGCCCCTCGGAGGGGGCGAAGGCACTTGACGGTGGTTGTCATGGGCATACTCACGATCAAATTCTCCGTGGGCTCTTCCCAGGTGCCGATCCCGATGGTGATCATGATCTTCACGTCGCAAAGGCGACCCAGGACTATGCCCGACTGAACTGTGTCTGCCCTCACTGACCTGGTGTCGATCCTGTTGCACGACTAAGAAACGACTGGGTTTTGCTCTCCTGCCGCCCGGAGCAACGCTCGGATCTGCTCCAAGCCTCTTCCAGCCTCTGAACGGGACGGCTGAATAGATTCTGCTATACGTGCAGCAGATGTAAGATTCTGGATTGGAGTGTGGTATACCTGAGGTTCAGGCGGAAACAATTGTCATTGTCGTCGACTTGATTCAGGGATCAGTCAATGGGCGCGTTCGTCGAGAGAATGTTGGAGGTTCTCCAAACACGCACGCTCTTCCAACGTGGCCAGGCACGCAGCCTCCAGGGCCCGAGCCTCGGCAGTCTCCCCCATGATAGGGGTCTGGAGCGCCTCCACGTTGCGGCAGTGCAACTCTTCCCTCTGCTGTGAATTGAGAGGTTGGGGCCCGTACTCATCATGATCATACGACGGGTCACCACCGTCGCCGTCACTACCGTTGCGGCGAAACCCGGGTGGGCTCCGACGAGAGTCGACCATGAGAACTTCTCCCGCGATCGGAAAGAGTATCCGTGGAGCCAGTCGACGGATCGAATGGTCCGTAGAGAAATTCGTCGGGCTCGATCGTCACGACTTGTGGGGTGGCCGACTAGCGGGCCACCGCATGCTTTACCTACCGCTGGAGCCGCGACCGACCGGATCGCTTGCGGCAGCGTCCAGTGGAGTGTGTGGATGATGCGGGAGCTGAATGATACGGGGTTGACGGCTGCCGCAGAAGGACTCTGTAGGCACTCACGCGAAAGTGCGATGCCCCGCGGATCGGAAGAGCCTCGACATCGAGGGGGGCTTCTTGAAGCCAGGCAGAGTCGTCGGTGATGAAAGTGAGCGCGCCAAGTCGGAGCTCGCGGCCCACGACCAAACCAC
The DNA here is from genome assembly GCF_018294505.1 of Triticum aestivum. NCBI lineage: Eukaryota > Viridiplantae > Streptophyta > Magnoliopsida > Poales > Poaceae > Triticum > Triticum aestivum. Next base: position 306,975,780 of record NC_057795.1, on the reverse strand, counting down.
CGCTAGAAACCATGTTAATGGAGATCGGAAAAAATGCAACCTCGCCGGAAGTTGCCAAGACGCTTTGCCCCATGGTGGGCGCCAACTGTCGTGGTACTAAGTCTGATAGTAAGAGTAGGGGGTACGTATGAGGAGGCAAGGCCCTAGCTACGGTGAGGTTGTACACATGAGTTTACGAGTTCAGGCCCCTCTCGAAGGAGGTAAAAGCCCTACGTCTCGGTGCCCTGAGGCGGTCGACTGGAATATGGTGTGTGTGTGTGTGTGTGTTAACAGGGGGTGCGAACCCTTGTGCCAGAGGAGGGGGTGGCTTATATAGAGTGCGCCAGGACCCCAGCCATCCCCCATTACAGGGTTCAATGTGCATTAAGACAGGGCGTTACTGATAACGCCAGCTATAAAGAGCTATTAATGATCTTTAACACTACAGAGTGAACGCCTGACCGTTGCTATCCTGAGTGACTCTAGGCTTCTGCACTCCGAGTGGTTTCTTGTATGGTCAAGTGACTTCATCTTGGTCAAATGGAATTGGGGTATCCGAGTGGGGTAACTGGTCGAGTGGATTGCACTCCAAGGTACTTCAGTCGGTATCTCTTGTTACACTTTGAATGTCATTGATTCTAGGGTAGTGACCTTGGGTAGGGTGTCTTGGTCAGGCCTATGACCCTACCCTAGGTCCATGGCATCATCACCGTTTGCACAGAGCTCCCTAATGGGAAACCCACAAAATTAGTTTCTCCCGGGGAGTTTTGCAATTTGCCCTTCCACTTTCTCGGTTTCCCTGTTTCCCTTTTCGCGCGTGACAGACTGAAGACAAAAGCAAATTTTGGCACGTAAACTCCACAATTAGATATGTTGCTACTAATTCTTTTATAACTTTTTCACGTCTTTGCCCATTTTATTTCCTGGAGAGGGAGTTTTTTTTTGGAAAAACGGAGGGGGGGAAGATAGCTTTCAACTCTGTCATATACATCTTGAAAGAAGGTCATAGGTCGAAGCACGAGTTCATCGTGCAACGTGTTTGTCATACCGCATGCTTCCGACTTCGCCGGTACAAGGAGCCTATGGTGCGATTCGTGCTCACCTTTGGCTCGCTTAATTTTTCTATACATCTTGATAAATACAATTCTATGGGTTGTTAGAGCATGGTTCTCAGTGATTTTCCCCAAGTTTTAGAGGCACAGATCAATGGTTTGTGGGAGCACACTTCTTTTGTTTGTGGGAGCATAATTTATTTGTTTGTTGGAGCATATGTAGTGCTTTTCCCCTAGTTTTTGAGGCACGGTTCAATTATTTGTGGGAGCGCGGTTCATTTGTTTGTGGGAGCACAGGAAATGCTTTTTCACTAAGTTCAAAGCACAAAACAATGGCTTGGAATGCACATTACAATAATAACTAGAACTAGGTAAGATAGTTTAAAATCAGATTAAAGTACCCATTTGCACTGGGTGGATTTTTAAAAGTTTGTATAGGTTAGCAAATACAGTAATTAATAGTCTGCAGTAGTATTGAGTTCATACAAAAGAATAAAATTTGACAGAAGACTGAGTCTGCATTTTACACCATAGTTTTAACATTCAAGTTTGTGCTAATCTCGTGTCCCAATTCTTGAGGTGTGACGGTATTAGCCTCGCTGCCTAAGAGCATGTGTCAGAATTGTGTCTTCTAGTTCTATAGTTCAGGTTGCAAATCACCCAAAAAATGGTCTTGCAAGCATTGTTTCATAAGTATTGCATGTTGGAAAGCTGCAAATCAAGAGCGCCCACAAAAAAGAGGTTCAAGAAAAACTTATATCAAAATTTTCTATCGATTCTATGAACTCTTTGCCATTATAGAGAAATGCACATCTATACGGCAAATGGCGATTCACTGTGGTAAACTTTTGGCACTTCTTCAAAGACAAATTTCCAACACTTTGAGTGTTTGCTATTATGGTATCATTCTTCTCCAAATAAGTGCCAAGACAGCTTCCATCCTGGTCACCTAAGGATGCCTTGTGTTTTAAATAAAAACACCTGCAATGTAGTTCAAATAACAAAAATCCCTACAACTTGCCATTCTGGTTTTATGTTCATGGTATATATTCCTTCTTCATTCTAATTTTTGCTTCAACTTCTTTGATACTGTTTAGCTAGACATCTTCATCATTTCTATCTTCAGCAAGAGTGGCTCTTCTTCCAGGATTTTCACTTTTCCCGTACATCTCTCCATTAATATAGTGTTTAACGGCCTTCCTCCTTGTTGGGCATGAATATACGTGGGGGAAAATTCACTAGAGTTCAGAGTTTTGTTTAAAAGTATTTGTTAAAAATAGTTAGCTGCACACGCCGGTGGCAGAGTACCTCCCGCCCAGGGGGCAAGATACGAAGGAGAAATTTGCAGGTTGGAGCGGGAACACTGGGGTGGACCACCTACCACTCGTCATCGTCACCGCTCAGGCCCCTTCATAGAAGCTCCGACTTCACAGCAACAAATGAACCTTGATGATCCCACGAACACGTGATACATCCTAGATGTATCTATAATTTTTGCTTGCTTCATGCTATAGTTTTATCAAATTTACATAGCTTTGGCATCAAATTTTAGCATTTTTCTAGACTAACCAATTAATTAAGTGCCCAGAGTTAGTTGTTGTTTTATGTTGTTTTTGGACTTTCATGAAATCAATTTTTCGAGGGCCAAAAACTCAAATAAAAGTATGTCGGCAAGTTTTAGTACAAGAAGGTTCCAGGAACCGCTGGAGGAGCGAAAGGTGGTGCCCATGGGCCCCACGCACCCCACCTAGTGGCCAAGGGACGCAAGGGCTCCACAGACACCCTCCACCTCCTCCAAGTACCCCACCCCCAGCTTTATATTCTCCCGACACCTTCCATCATATTTATAGAGGATTTTTTTGCCATCACCACCATCCTTCCTGGAGATCCAATATGAAGGTCTTTTACGGTACTCTATCAGAGGGGGAATTCATCATGGAAATCATTTACATCAACCTTGCTACCACCATGTTCATGTGTGAGTATTCCTCATTAGAGTATGGATTAATAACAGTAGATAGATGACAATCTCTCTCCTGTTCTTCAATACAATGATCACATGAGCTGCCCTACATGATTGTGATCCATGTGATGTAATTTTTTATGTTGTGTTTATTGTGGTGTGATGAATTATCCCCTTATGATCAGATCTATGCATGTTTTATTCAGTGATTCATATGAGTTCTTTGTTGCAAAATTTAAAGAAATATATTTTCTTGATTTATTAGTCTTGCACTGGCTATGCTTAGATGAATGGTCGTCAAAGGGGAGTTGTGTATGTTTGTAGGGTTCAATCTTGCAAGTAAACTAAGACAGTGAAAGAAAGTGCAAAAGGCTTGTATTGTATTGTCGCCACTAAGGACAAAATAATAACTGTGTAGTTCTCTCAATGATGAATGCAAGGTGAAGACAATATATTAGTAACATCATGTCGTCATGCTTAATGCAGTACTCTGTGTTATTTAATACATTGAGATGCATGTTGGATAGTAGTCTTGGGGTGCAGTATTAGCTATAGATGTAGTTGGATTAAGGGCCTATAGATGTACCGACGTAATGCTTATATGCAATTATGCCATGTATAATCATAGTTATAAAAAAGCAATTTCATAGATACACAACAGTAATTTGTTCACTGTGTTTGTTGGAAATATGTCGGAGAGGCAATAATAAATGTATTATTTATTTCCATGTTTATATTTTATGTTGTAACTGCTATGGTTGTTGAATATGTGATTGAGAGGAAAACCCATAAGCATGTGTAGAGTAATAAACAGGTAAAACTGATTCCTAGTCTTGCCTCTAGGACTAGCTCAAGTGTTGCATGATGGTTATGCTTTTCTTATCATAGGCATACGTTAAGCTTAACAAGGATGCCGTCAACATTGAGAGTATGATGTTAGAAGAATGATCATATTAAATTGCCCCAAGTTGTTTGTTATACTTAGAGATGTTATCGTCACGAGAATACAATCAGTAACACGGTGAGTTAATGTATGCCTAGTTCTTAGACCATGAGAGTATTGAGTCACTTCATGCTCGACATTACGCTTTGGGATTGCTCATCTGTATCACGATGATCATAATGACAATTTACAGGCTTATCAGAAAGTATGACAAGGGCAAGATAACTCAAGCATGGGATTTTCTCCTTGGACGATGGAGAGATATTCTTAGGGGCGTCTCGGTGTGACGACATCAGTTATCGTTTGGCCAGACATAGTTGACTATCTCACAGGGATGCCATAACACGACAATGAAAAGAAGAACAAACCCAATAATGAGGAGATCGGTTGTCGGGGTTGTTGAATCCCGCGGATCTCGGGTAGGGGGGTACTGAGCTGGTGATAGCTAGATGGTCATAGGATAAAGAGGTACATGATGTTTTACCCAGGTTCGGGCCCTTTCGAAGAGGTAAAATCCTACGTCCTTCTTCTGTTGTATTGATTGTGGATGGAGTACAAAGTACGGGATGATCTACCTTGAGATCGCATGTGTCTCACTTAACCCTATGGACTAAACGCCTTGGCTTATATAAACATCGGGGGTACCTAGGGTTACATGTAGGTCGATATATCAAGGATAAACATGTCGATGATTCAAACATGTCTTGAACTATGTGCCAAGTCTTCGGAGGATTCCATCCTGAGTATGCCATGGGTCATGGCAAACATGGACCCCTTCTTCAGTTGTCTTGGGATTCTTGGACCGGCCCATGACTAGCAGGCTGACGTGGTTAGCACCTCCTAGTCTAGGACACCGTCAGTAGCCCCTGAACTGGTCTTGAAGCCAAGGACAATGGCCGACTCCTCGGAGTCGTTGCTTTATCTTGGGTCTTTGGCTTCGCAAGCGAGTTCAACAAACTTGAAATTCTTGCCTCCCGAATTAGTGTCAGTGCTGAGGATATTGGATCCAAGGTCTTCTGCGCCGAAGTAGATGCCTTATGGGCTAAGTAAGCTTCTTTCAAAGACCAATCATGGGCCTTATATGGCAGTCCTTTGAATACATCGCTCAACTAAGGTCCCAACATTGATATGTTGATCAGGAATCCTGAGTTTCACTTTAGTAGCATTGTAATATCTTTCCTCGATCCACGCATGCACGCTTGGCACGACACCTAGGAAACACGCGGTTTTACCACTCCGTGACTCAAGCTTCCCATTATCCCAAGACAGGGTTTTCCATATAAAGTGAAGGAAAAAATACAAGAGCTTTTACATCCCTTCCACCTCCTCTCTTCTGTGTGGATCTTATCTTCTTCTTACCTCCATCGCTCCTTCTAGATTTCGACACAATGTAGAACATCGCCAGCTCATCTACTCGCCCTGTCGACCCTCTTGAAGGAGTCTAGAAGAGTTTTTTGGTTGCTCAAGGGCAACTGAACAGACTCGCTACCTCATGGTATCTTCCTAATCCAGAGTTTGTGTGGATTCACCCTGGGTTGGTTTCCCTGGACACTGGCGTTCTTACAACTTCTCGATGTCGCAAGGCGATGAACAGGTATGTTTTGTCCTCTTCCTTCTCTCGCGATTAGGCTCCCCTATCTACCCCTTCCTCAGCGGCCGTCTAAAATTCTATGGAATTCAACTCCATCACCTTACGCCCAACCCGATTCTTCACGTAGTTGGGTTTGTCACTTTATGTGAGGCCTTCCTTGGCTGTGAGGCCCACTTTGATTTTTGGTGCAAATATTTCTACCTGGTTCCTCTCATATGAGAGGAAAATCTTTCTGAGGTTGGAGGGGTCGAGGTGTGCAGAATTGTTGGAGCCGGATATCTTGCTGGCACCCCCAAAGACGATAGCGAGACATGGCAGAGTGAATGGTTCTATGTTTTTGACGTGCCACTCAAAGACCTTCTTCGGCAAGGATGTTCGCCCTTTTCTCCTAGTCCTCTAAAGAAGTGATATAATCGGCGCCCAAGGACTCAGTCCCAAGATGGGGGTTCCGAGGTAGCCATACTGGCTACTCAAGTAGCCTGTTTTGGCCATCACAAGCTTACCATCATTAATGTGATGGCGGTGGCTATTGCCGGAGGAGTCCAGCCTCTTCAGCAACGTGCCCACCTCATGGGGAAATACAATGGTACTAATGATGTGACCTGCATAATTAGGAAAGGATTCAAGAATCGCTAAGCAATCCGAGCCGCATGGAATGGTGAGAGGGCCGACCTCATCAAGGAGTCATGTTTTTATGGCTTCTCCTGTCCTAGACTCGTTGAAGCAGTGAGCTATTTATCCCAAATCTCATATTTTGAATTGAGTGTTTATCTTCATGATCAAGTTTTTAACGTATCCAAACATAAACGGAAGAGGTGTATCGAGATGGTGAGCTCCCCTGCTCCTCAATCAAAGCTCCACGTTCGCGAAGATAACCTTGGCTTAGCCGGGGACTCTCATACCAATCTCATCTTTAAAGATGGGGTCTTTTATCAAGAGGGTATTGATGGCATCGAAGTTGCCATCATCTTCATTTGTGTGGGAATGCCATCTCCATCTGTTGATGCGGCCATCGTCAAGTGTTCGACTCCTTGGAAGCGAGCCACGATCATCGGTCAAAACGACCGAGGAACGCTTCAACCTAGGATGGGAACTAGCCGAGGAGGAATCCTGGGCTGGTCATTAGCCAAGCAGCTGCCAAGGAGTACGTGATGCAAGAGCCACCCTCCTCCACTATGTAAGTGTGACCTTCTTGTAGTCTTCAAAGACTCCTTTTCTCCTCGTCATATGGTGGTTGTTATCTTGGTTTAACTTGTAGGCCTCCCCCATCTGCTGACATACCATCTCTAGAGGCCTCAAAAACAATCATCTCGGCCCCCGAGGTGGCTCCCGTCCAGCCACCACCTCTCGAGGAACCTTAAGGCATCCCTCAACCATAGTATTCGGCAAAGCACTCTGCAACTCATTCCGAAGTTGAGAGTATGATGCGTGACCGAGTGAGGAGAGCAGTGCTCGTTAACCCTGTTTTTACCGACCAGCAATTTGATGCACTCAGAATGGTGGATGCGCATCTTGGCGCAGCATAGATGGGGCTTACATCGGTCGCTGATGTTCTGGTGAATGATCTGCGGGTGAATGAAGTTTTTCTTACAATACTAAATTCTTAATCAACCCAGTAGCCCTCGAGGTGTATGCTAAAGTGATGTCAGTGTGCATCAAATAAGGAACAACTCATCAGGGAAGTCCCAAGGTTTCTTTGTGACCAAGGAACCAGTGCAAAAAATGCAAAGTCTAGTAACCCCTGAGCCACTAGCTGGGCATCTATGTCCAGCCAGGGGATCGACATAATCCCATCATGTTTTGATTTAAGTATGGCTTGAAATCTGCGAAATCCAGTAGCCGCCGAGCCTTAGGACAGGCACAAGCGACCAAACTAAGGATCGGTCCATTTGGCTAACCATATCAACTATTTATGCAGCCATCTCGACAGCAAACTCAACAGCTATCCAAGGGGTTGGCGAAGGTCAAGGCCCAGCTTGCCGAGTCATGAAAGGAGGTCGAGGACATAAAAAAATTACTCGCAAGGCGCATGGTAGAATTTTAGTTTAATTATTATTACAAAAAGTGTATCTATGTGGCCAACCCCATACTATTTATTAGCAGCAGAGACCATTGGCCAACTCGAGAAGGACTTGAAGAGGCTCGAGAGGACGCATGCCCCTCCGAATCACAGGAGGCTGCACGCCATGGTGTCCTCGGTCAGAATACCGAGGAGTGTAATCAGCTCTGGTACGTCCATTTTGCATCATGATTTTTTATCGATATTTATTGCATTATGGACTGTTATTTCACCTTATAATACAATTCTTATGCCTTTCTCTCTTATTTTGTAAGTTTCACATGAAGAGGGAGATTGCCGGTAGCTGGAATTCTGGATCAGAAAGGGCTATATTGGAGAAACTTATTCTACACAACTCCAAATGACCTGAAAATTGACGGAGAATTATTTTGAAATATATATATATATATATATATATAATATTGGCAAAAGAATCAATAGAAAGGGTCCCCCAGGCAGCCACAAACCTGGGGGCGCCCCCCAAGGCACGCCCCCCTGAGCTTGTGGGGCCCCTGGCAGGCCTCCCAAGCCCATCTTCTGCTATATGGTGCCTCCCAAGCCTAAGAAGGAATGTTTCGGGACGATGTGTCGCCGTCTCAAGGCGAAACCATGGCAGGAGCAGTTTTGCTCTCCAGCGGAGCGATTCCGCCGGGAAACTTCCCTTCGAGAGGGGGAATCGAAGCTATCGTCATCACAAATGATCCTTTCATCATGGGAGGACCAATCTTCATCAACATCTTCACTAGCACTATCTCATCTCAAACCCTAGTTCATCTCTTGTATTCAATCTTTGCCTCAAAACCTTAGATTGGTACATGTTGGTTGCTAGTAGTGTTGATTACATATTGTAGTTGATGCTAGTTGGTTTATTTGGTGGAAGATTATATGCTCAGATCCTTAATGATATTCAATACTCCTCTGATCTTGAACATGAATATGATTTGTGAGTAGTTACTTTTGTTCTTGAGGACAAGGGAGAAGTCTTATCATAAGTAATCATGTGAATTTGGTATTCGTTCGATATTTTGATGATATGTATGTTGTGATTGCCTTAGTGGTGTTATGTGAACCTCGACTACATGACACTTCATCATCTTTGGGCCTAAGGGAAGGCCTTCTGGAGTAATTAGATGATGGGTTGCTAGAGTGACAGAAGCTTAAACCTCAGTTTATGCGGTATTCCGTAAGGGGCTGATTTTGGATCCATATATTTCATGTTATGGTTAGATTTATCTTAATCCTTCTTTCATAGTTGCGGATTCTTGCGAGAGTGGTTAATCATAATTGGGATGCTTGTTCAAGGAAGAACAGCACCCAAGCACTGGTCCACCCACATATCAAATTATCAAAGTAACAAACGGGAATCAAACAAACATGATGAAAGTGACTAGATAAAATTCCCGTGTGTCCTCGGGAATGCTTTGCTTGCTATAAGAGAAAGTTCCAGCTTGTCCTTTGCTATAAAAAGGATTGGGCTACCTTGCTGCACCTTTTCTACAATTGCTACTTGTTGTTCATTACAAATTACCTTGATATTAAACTACTTGTTATCGGTAATTTTAGTGCTTGCAGAAAATACCTTGCTGAAAACCGCTTGTCATTTCCTTCTGCACCTCGTTGGTTTAGACAATATTACTTATCAAAAGGACTGCGATTGATCCCCTATACTTGTGGGTCATCAAGACTCTTTTCTGGCACTATTGCCAGGGAGTGAAGCGCCTTTGGTAAGGAAACATTTATATTGTGTGCTGAAATTTATTGTCACTTGTTACTATGGAAAACAATCCTTTGGGAGGTTTGTTCGGGGTATCTTCACCTCGATCGGAAGCACAAAGAGTTTCCCCTCAACCTATTGCACCTACTGAAATTATCTATTACGATATTCCTTTGGGTATGTTAGAGATACATTAGCTAATCCTTATGGTGGAGTGGAACAATACATTATGATGTGCACTTGATTGGATGAAATTTGTGGATTGTTTAACAACTGAACTTGACAACAATATTTAAGAGAGTTCGCAATAATTTTTCAATGCCATGGTTGAGGAAAAACTGAGTAAGTTGATGATATGTCTAGAAACATGGATAGACTTGTGCATGATGTGGGCATTCTTAAAATAAAAAAAATCCACAAAATAAGGATGAAATGCATGAATTTTTAAAGGACATGCAAGTCTCCATTGATTACAATAGGAAATTGATAGATATGATAAGAGCTAGGAGAGAAAAGGAGGAAAAAGAGGTTGAATTGCATTTTCTAGGTAACAATGATGAAGATATTAAACTATCGGTGTATCAACTATTGAATCTTTGTTTAGAAATATTAAAGTTGATAATGATGGGACTGAAGAAGAGTGAATGGTAGATAAAAGGTGTCCCACTTATTCAGAGGGTGATGGTCTTGTTGCTAATAATGATAAAAGTGGGTTTCAAGAGGTTAAAATTTTAGATAGTGATGTCCCCACTACTTTGTATTACTTTAATTATGATAGTTGTTCCCTTACAGAATGTATTTCCTTGCTTCAATTCATGATTAATTCACCCAATACTTATGACCAAAACAAAGCTTTTACGAAACGTATTGTAGATGCTCTTATCAAAACCCATGAGGAAAGACTTGAGCTAGAAGTTTCTATTCCTAGAAAGTTGCATGTTGAATGGGAACCTACCATTAAGGTTAAACTAAAATATTATGAGTCCAATACTTTGTGTGATCATGGATCTAGTGTTTCAAGTACGTCAAAAGCGCTATATGATGGTCTCGGTTTCACCAATATGAATGAATGTTCTTTAAATTTGCATCTAGAAGATTCCACCATTGAAACTCCAATGGGTAGAGAGAATGATGTTCTTATAATTTCTAATAGAAATTATGTGCATGTGGACTTTATTGTTTTTGATATTGATTGTAATTTGTCTTGTTGAATTATACATATGAGACAGTTTCTAAGAACTATAGGTGCGATAATCGACATGAAGGAGGGTAACATATGGTTACAATTTCCTCTCGAGAAAGGTATGTAACATTTCCCGAGAAAGAATATTAAACCTCCTTATGAATCTATTGTGAGAGCTACATATGATATAACTTTGAAAGATGATAATGTGTGATATCTTGCACTATGCCTAGCTACGGGCATTAAACAATACCGCTTGTTGGGAGGCAACCCAATAGAATCTTTACTTTTCCTTTTTACTTTATATGTGTATACATGATTATTTCTACTGTAGTAAATGTGTTTATGTATTTTATTTTATTTTATTTTGCCAAGTAAATCCTTTAGCGTGATTTGGATGCTTGTTTATTTGGTTCTGTGCGGAAATAAAAACTTCTGTGTCCGGTATATGAATTCTCATTTTGTACCAGAACATGATCAAATGTTGAAATTTTTACACAGTAATTCCATGAAAATTGTACGTTGCCTTAATATTTCATAATTTAAGAGTTACACAGTATGATGTTTTTTTAGATCTTTAGGTGCTATTTTGTTTTTGATAGATTCTATTTTTGTTGCATAGTTTGCTTGTTTTAAAGTTTCTACTGCTAATATTGGAGGATATAAATTGTAGAAATGATATAATACAGTAGGCAATATGCGAGAACAATTATGAATCTTATCTTGAAAGTTCCAAAGTAAATGATTTATTTTATTGTACTAACCTATCTCACGAGTTCTGTTAAGTTTTGTGTGACAAAGTTTTCAAGTGTAACATCCCAATTTTCAATTTGGATGATATACATAGATCATCATATGCATATCATGTTTATTCTTGCATTTTGGTTGAGATCCTAGAAATCTTAAGCAACTCAAGGACCCAAGAAGAGAATTGGAGTTTTCACAAATTTCATATTTGAATTTTATTCAAATTTGAAGAAAAGGATCAATTTGATTTTAATATTTTTCTCTCTAATTATTTTCAATATTAAAATAAACGAGAGAAGATAATATGAATTCTTCAAATTAAGAGAAATATTGGAGAAAGAATTTTAAAATCAAATTATAATTTTTCTGGTATTTTATTTGCTATTTTTTTGAATTAGAAAAATATGCATTTTTAGGTGAGAAAAATATTCACTTTGTTCACTATTTTATTTAGACGGTGAAAATTGTTTTTGGCATTTTTTAGAATTTTTTTTATTATTTATTAGGATTTTATCTTCGGGCGTAATTTATTTTAAAAAAATGTTTCGCCTGAGTGGGCCAAAGGCCCAGCCGAGCCGGCCCGCGCCACGCCGCCGCACCGACATCGCCGAGCTCGGGGAGTCCAAGCCGGACTCCCGTCGCTGCCGTGCCCCCTCCTCCGAGTCACCTCCCCCCCCCCCTTTATAAGCAGCTCGAGCCCCCTTGGGACCCCAAGCCGAAGCCGCCATCGCCGCCCGCTTGCCGCGCCGCCACTCCGCCGTCGGACGCCGCCACCACTCCGCCGCCCTGCCCCACAGCCTCGCCGCCCCGCGCCGCCACCCCGCCGCCGGACGTCGCTGACGCCACCGCCGTCGTTGTTGACCCCGCGTTGACCAGTAACAACGATGCCCCGGTTTTTTCCCGTTAACCGCGGTTCATTTTTATTTGTTTTATTATTTAGCGGACGTTCGTCCGATCGTTCGTTTTAATGAACGTTATTCGCCGGTTTAGTTCAGACAGCGAACTTTCCTTTGTTAGTCTTTTCTTTTTAGTTTATTTTCAGACAGGGACTTATCCGCGATTGTTTTTATCGCAATTCAGCCCCTCATCCTTAAACTAGTATAACGTTTTACTCGTCTATCCAAATTAGATGAAACCAGCACCAAAATCTTCGTCTCGAAGCCTTCTTTCCAGCTAACCAACTTGAACATGATTTTGGTACTGTAAAAATTGATTTTAGTCCAGATTAGTAAACAATCTTATTTCGTTCGTATTTTGAGTTTCGTTGTCCGTTGAGTTGAATCTTTTTGCGAATCGTAGCTAATCACATGTGCCTACTGTTAAGATCTAATTCACATGTTAATATTGCTGTTAGGTTTTGACTCTTGCTAGTTTAAGCCGTTTGCGTGTTTCGTGTTTGATTTGGATCTTTTCTCGGTTTTTCTCGTGTTTCGTTTGAGTGATTGCTTATGTATGCTACTGTTTGTCTATGCTAGATTACCCGGAGTGCGAAGCTTGTTACAATGAATCACTAGAGTTTGCAGATCGTTAGCAACGCAAGTTACACTTTGATCATACTCTTTATACCCAGTTTTTACTATGCATTAGTTCTGCCCCACAAATATTTGCATTGGTAGGATTGAGAACATGTGGTTTTGGTTGTACTGCTTGAGGTAGGAACCTAATTCCTTTTGATCACCCCGGGAATATACATTATGCTTAATATTGCTTGGCCATGCTCGTAGACGGGGATTGGATCGTGATTCACACATGGAAGTTTGAGAGTTATTTTAATCATGGATAACATTAAGGTGGCAACTTTAATATACATCTGGGTGGATTGGTTGAGGCACCTGGGGAACCCAATGTTGCCTGTTTTTCGAAATCCCGGGGTTACCATGTGATTATCCATGGAATGCCACCCAGGCTCAAAGGAATCATAAGATTATTCATGCTAGAAACTTCCGTGTGCAGCCACAAGCCATTATGGGCTCTGGCATAATTGAGTAAGTTGCGTGAGCTCTTGAAGAGGTAGACTAGCAGATGTAGAGGGGTGTAGGTGGTACTGTCTACCCGGAGTAGAGAGTTAATGCTTCAGAAAGGCTATGTCTCGATCATCTGATCATGGATGCGGTCGAGTCTTGTGGGGAAAAGTGCGCAAACCTCTGCAGAGTGTATAAACTAATCATGGTTAGCCGTGTCCCCGGTTATGGACATCTTGAGTATCTAGTACTTGAATCTATTGATGTGATCTCATCACTTTTCTCTAATTAATTATGATGATGGGTTAATGATGATACTTTTAATTGGGATTTGAGTTGGGGTTACCTTCTCAAATAATGGGCAACATGGGAGTAGTTAAATAAATGTATTCGTTTGTTGTTGAGAAAAACTAGCTTTATGCAAAACTTTGAAACTTACAGCCTCCACCAGCCAAATATTGCATGTAGATATAGTTCTTGCATTACCATTTCTTTATAGTGTAACTTTGCCAGCATATTCCATGTGCTGACCCATTTCGGGCTGCAACGTCTTATGTTGCAGACTGCTCAGATGACAAATAAGGTGTGATAGGTCATTTTTTTGCACTCTGCTATGCCGTTGGAGTTGATGGACTCATTTACCTTCAAAGCTTCCGCAGTTATCTAGTTTAGATAGCCTGCAGCCATGATTTATTTATGTAATCACACTCTTTATGAGGACTCGATGTAATAAGTGTGTGACTGAACTCTGTTATAATTCCTCGAGTATTGTGTGTGTCAGCATTACCAATCCAGGGATGACACTGATGCACAGAGACTTGACCGTTTGAGGTCTGGTCTCTACAAGATGGTATCAGAGCCCACGTTGACTGTAGGACGCGACCACTAGAATGAGCCACATGATTTCTCTTCTCTACTCATTTCTAATCCTCCTCTCTTTCTACTCTGTAGATGGTGGATCCCAGGAACAAGTTCACTCAGCCAGATGACGACACCCCTTTCGGAAAGCACTTGAAGGAAGTCACTAATTATCTAAACATCAGATTACCAAGCTTCACGGGGACTTCCTCTACATCTGTACCGGAAGAGGAGTGCTGGAAGATCAAAGTCTGGATACCTGGGAGGACCTTTGTGCCAACAACGGAGCCTATTGATTTCTACTTGGATGCACCAAGCTAGAGTATTGGAAAGAGTATGGCCGCACATATCACCTTTGGACGCATATGTGAGGTGTATCACAAGGAGTTGGAGAATACCGTTTACCAGATATGTGGCCGCCGAGATGACAAATGGGAGATGATTCGCACCTGGAGGGGTGGATCAATTGCAGCGTACATTCAAGAGATGGGAGATCATATTCGTCGACAGGAGAATAAACAAATTATCCACATGAAGAAGATCAAGAAACTGGTGAGGACAAACAACGAGATGGAGGAGGAGATCAAGTCTACATGCGATGGATACGAGGAAGAGATTGCTATACTACTTGAGAAGAATGAAGACCTGACAAAGAAGCTAGGACTATTCATGGGAGACCCCGCGCCAAAGAAGGACAACCAACCTGGAGACTACATCATCCTTGACAACACCGACTCCGACCCTGATAGCGATGATGACTACGTTGATGAAGCTGGAGCTGAATTATGGTGTCTTCCTCTGATGAAAATTTCTAGACGACCACCATTGTAATCAGTATTATTTTTCCTCCAAGTAGTTGCAACGATCGAGTTTGTAGTATAGGTTAGACCGTTTTTTGTAATCTAGTGTGCTATTGAATGAAGTGAAAATGATTGTGTTTGTCTCATGAGCATTATGGGTAGTGAATCTCTCTTAAACCCCAATTATATTATGTTTTCTCACCCCTTCTAGACCCATCACATGCCTCCAAGACGTGACACTGGATTTGCCTTCCCACCGGAGCTCACCCAGTTGATCCAGCAGCAGAATACCTTGATGCAGCTTTTAGTCCAAAAATTAGAACCAAGGCAACAACAACAACAACCCACCACCACCCCCTGTTGATCACCTAGCCCGTTTCCTAAGGTTGAACCCGCCGGCGTTCTCTAGTAGCATCGAGCCGATTATTGCAGATGATTGGCTCCACAAGATCGGAAGAGAACTGACCACTGCAGGATGCACAAATGTGGAAAGAGTGCACTTTACTGCACATCAGCTTGATGGACCCGCAACATCATGGTGGGAGAATTTCACGGTCACTTACCCCATTGACACTGTTACATGGGATCAGTTTCAGCAGGCTTTCCGCACTTCCCATGTCTCAGCAGGAGCTATGAGCATGAAGAAGCGTGAGTTTCCCAACTTGCGCCAAGCAGGACGCACAGTGGGCTAGTATGTGGATGAGTTTAGCAAGTTAGCACGCTATGCCCCTGATGACGTAGCTACAGATGCCGCAAAGCAGGAGAAGGTTTTGGAAGGACTGAATGATGAGCTGAGCATGCAGTTGATGGTGGCAACATTCAACAACTACCAGGAGTTGGTAGACAGAGCTCTTATGATTGAAGGAAAGCAGCAACAGATTGATAATTGCAAGAAGAAGTATGGACAGGGGAGGTACACTTCAGGAGCTCAGCAGAAGCCCCGCTACTCCCCGCACTTAGGAGGACATACCCATAACCATGGAGGACACACGCACAACAGAGCAAGTTCGCACAACCATAGTGGCCCCAAGAATGGCAATGGGAATGGAGGAAGCAGCAGCAGAACCGTTCCAACCCTTCAACACCAGCCAAGAGGGATTTGAGCCACGTTACCTGTTTCAAGTGCCAGAAGACTGGACATTATGCCAATGAATGTCCCGATGCGAAGAATGGAAATGGCAATGGAGGTTTTGCCAAGAAGCCCAACCCCTTCACCAAAGGTCAGGTGATTAATGCATTTACCGCACTTGTTCTTTTCGATACTGGTGCATCGCATTCATACATATCAAGGGGATTCGTGGACAAGCTTAAATTGCCAACCCAAGCCCTTAGGTCACCCATGTTAGTAAGCTCGCCAGGAGCAGAGTATATGGCCAGCCGATGGTGTGATCGGTTACCCTTGACCATTGGCAGACATGTGTTTCCCTCGGACCTAATAATTTTGGAATCACAAGGATTGGATATAATATTAGGCACGGATTGGTTATCTAAGTATGGAGGAAACATTGATTGTGTTAGTAAGTCGATATTTCTCACCACCCTAGAAGGAAGGAGGATCAAGTATGTATCCCGGCATGTGCCGAAGAGGACTCAAGTGTATTCCTTATCAGGAGTTGTACAGGAGGAAGTACCAGTGGTGAAGGATTACCCCGACGTATTTCCAGAGGAGTTACCAGGCATGCCACCGGGTAGAGACATTGAGTTTTTGATTGAGCTATTTCCAGGCACCGGGCCAATATCAAAGAGACCGTATCGGATGCCCACACAAGATTTGGAAGAAATTAAGAAGCATATTAAGGAGTTACTGGATAAAGGTTACATTCGACCAAGTTCATCACCTTGGGGAGCCCCAGTGCTTCTACTGGAGAAGAAGGATGGATCCTTAAGGATGGTTGTTGATTATCGAGCGTTGAATGAAGTGACGATCAAGAATAAATACCCTCTGCCGATGATCAATGATTTGTTTGACCAGTTGCAAGGAGCTAAAGTATTCTCTAAGATTGATCTTCGATCGGGTTATCACCAGTTGAAGATTCGAGAACAGGATATATCTAAGACAGCTTTTACCACAAGGTACGGGCTATATGAGTATATTGTTATGTCATTTGGACTAACTAACGCGCCTGCCTATTTTATGAACAAGGTGTTTATGGAGTTCTTGGATAAGTTCGTCGTGGTGTTCATTGATGATATATTGGTCTACTCGAAGAATGAAGAGGAACATAAGGAGCATTTGCGTTTGGTTCTTGAGAAGCTCAGAGAACATCAGTTGTATGCCAAGTTCAGCAAATGTGAGTTTTGGTTAAAGGAAGTTGGATTTCTCGGACATGTTATATCTGGAGAAGGAATAGCGGTAGACCCTACCAAGGTTGCTTTTGTGACTAAATAGGTGGCACCCACATCAGTTGGAGAGATCAAGAGTTTTCTTGGACTCGCAGGATATTATCGGAGGTTCATTGAGAATTTCTCCAGGATTGCAAAGCCCATGACGGAGTTATTGAAGAAGGACACCAATTTTAAATGGGCTGAGGAGTGTGAAGCCAGTTTTCAGGAGTTGAAGAAATGTTTGGTTACAGCCCCAGTGCTGATTCTCCCAGATCAACGGAAGGATTATCAAGTATATTGCGACGCTTCACGTCGAGGAGTTGGAGGGTGCTTATGCAGGAAGGAGAGTTGTTTCCTATGCCTCACGACAGCTTAAACCTCATGATCTGAATTATGCTACGCATGATTTGGAGTTAGCAGCCATAGTGCATGCGCTGAAGACATGGAGACATTTTCTCATCGGAAGCCATTGTGAGGTATACACGGATCATAAGAGTTTGAAATATATCTTCACACGGAAGGAGTTGAACCTCAGGCAAAGGAGATGGTTGGAGCTCATCAAGGATTATGATATGAAATTGCACTATCATCCCGGA